>NW_017096163.1:32811-58661 GCF_001412225.1 Nicrophorus vespilloides | reverse complement strand
TTGACTATAAGTATGTACAAGTTTCATAATTCAAGTATAAATTTTTTAATTTAGGTTTGTAAAAATGATTATCATAGCTTTAACTTCCTGTATTATTTCTTAAGTAATTTCACATGTAACTTAGAACTTTTCCAGTCAAATAAGGATGTTAGTATTGTTTGTTACTAACTTATATTAATGGTTTACTAAAATGACATTTTCTTTGTTTAAAATTTTTTGATGGTATAAATTAACAATCCAAATAATGTACGCCCTAACTTTCTAATCTATACTTATCAGTACTTAGTTTAATAAAAATTGTGATGCAAATACACGTATTTTTATCAAGATATGAAAGTTGATGATAATAGTTGTTAAATTTTGTATATTATTTGAGAAATGAGTAGTAAATATAAAATACAAGTTTCATAATTCAAGTATAACTTTTCTAATTTAGGTTTGTAAAAATGATTATCATAGCTTTAACTTCCTGTTTTATTTCTTAAGTAATTTCACAGGTAACTTAGAATGTTTCCAGTCAAATAAGGATATCAGTATTTTTTCATACTAACTATTAATATTTTACTAAAATGACATTTTCTTTGTTTATCGTTAACTATATAGAGAATATCAGTGTTTTCTACCTAACTTGTCTCAACTTTGGTTTACTAAAATTATCTTCAATTTTTTTTATAATATAAAATGATGAACTTTATGTGAAGATGAAAATAATTAATAATGTACAACTAAAAATAGAAATGGATATTATTAAATGATTTGGTATGGTATTGTAATCGTTAATTGGTGATATCTTTCTTGTAGCTTCATTGTGCTGTTTCCAATAAAGCTTCAGCACATTTCGTTCCAGTCCCATTGTTAATTGTGGTGCAAAATGCGCCTATTGGGAAATAAGTTTCTGTTATTAATGCGATGAAGTGTTCATAGAATGTTAAGACGGCGGAAAAACAAAAAAAAAAAGAACAGAAGAACGAAACGTAATTATATTGATTAAGAGTGCACGAAGGATGAGCATATATGTGTATGTGTAAGGGTGGGAGTATTGTCCTGTGCGATTCCTTAAAGTTTCCTCTACCGGCCGACGGGGCGCACTGACGTCAGGCGTCGCCGACGTCTCGGCCGGCGTCGCGACGTCCACGCTGCCTCTGCAGTCCCACATATGATCGCACGAACATTTAAAAATACCCACGTCGACTGCAGACTAACCGTGGCCGACGGAAAAGCGAGGGTGGGCAACTATGTTAAGTTAGGTTCAGTATAGCTACTATTTCTGAATTCCACACTTTATTTCACTTGCGACTCGTAATAAATCTAATTAAAATCATTCCGTGGGAGGCCCGGACCGAGAGTGTCGTACACAAAAAACCGCCGGTGCTTCTCTACTCATTCATTTCAAATTATTAATAAATAATTTTTAACATTTTCTTCTTGTTGCTGCAAATTGTTTTCGGACAACAACAAAAAGTTAGAAAAAAAAAGTTTTCTTTTAACTCTTATTATCATTATTGTTCCTCCGGCTTCAGTTCTTGTGTTTATTTGAATCTTCAACCATGAACTTCTTCTACATTCTTGTATTTGGACTATTCGTTGTGTGCTGCTACTGTCGCCGATTCTTCACTTCACTAATTAATCATTAAACATGCGCTTGTGAATGTGGGTGTAAAAAAAAAATAAAAACGAAATGAGTTTCAATTTCGGGCGTACTTTCCCAGTGTGTTTGGATTTGCTCCGGCGATGATGTGTATTTTTGATACCACTCGTGTGCAAGGTGTGTTTTGAAAGTTTGTCAAGTTCTTCACCGCCTCCTCCGTACCTGTTGATTCTTATCTAACCCGCCGTTATCGGACGCGTTTCGGATTTACACCCATCATCATCAACATCTTTATATTCAGATCGAGGTAAGAAGATTTGCTTAAACATCTTCATCTTTTAGCTTCTTTTTTTAATAATTAACATTGCAATTGTCTCCACGCTTCGAATCCCATTCAGTCGGTATGCGTAATCCGACACCGTGTAACCATAATTTCTAATTATAGTATGGGCGTTAATTAGTGCGGTCGCCTTAAGGAGAGTAGTGGGATTCTGGATGGGAATTAATCAAAAATCGCTCTTGGCTGAAATATCATATATATACAGGCACAAGTATATGTATATATATATGAAAATACATAGCTATAAAATCTAAAAATACGAATTATTTAGAACATTCCGAGTGGCGACTCGCACTATATTAAATTAGAGAGAGGCGAAGAAGCAGAAGCGAAATGAATATAAAAAAAAACTAAGAAATATAAATGGTATGGCCGAGACGAAGAAGAGGAGGAAGTTTATCCTTCTCCCTTCCTCGCACCGTCTTTCATCGTTCTCCATCTCACTCCGGCTTTGAGAAGATGTAAATTAGTCTTAAACTTATTTTAAGAACAGAGTATACTTGTTATTATACGTTTGTTCCACCATTAAAGCTCGTGCGATATTAAGAACAGTGCAATAATTAAAGCGGTTGCTACGACGCACGTCCAATCTATATTACTTATTGCTATTTATAGCAAACCCCTACACTTAGTCGTCGTTACGATGCCGAGATTATTTTAATTTTAGTTACTACTTCTATATTTGATTTTTCTTTCTGGAATTTAATTATACACGTGATGTAATCGCGACGGCACAGAAACCGAACCGCATCGCATCGCTTCGTCTCGGCGTTTCCATAATTTATGAATTTATTGGAAAACGTCTCGTCTTCTTGCGTTGTCCTCTCACCATACGTATTGTTTTCTTTTTTGCGGACGTTTCCATGAAAAATTACGCGCTCGACACGGTTTTCGCATACTAATTCGAGGATGGTCACTCTCGACCCAGATTTCGACTAATTAAATCACTCGCTTTGGTGATTCATTTGCCGTTGAATCAACTTCATTTAGCCTTCCCGATGACTAAACTTAACTCACTGTTTAAGAAAAATAAGTTTGCCCTCAATTACTTTACCCTCTCAAAAAAAAAATCATCTAAATTTAGCAACAAAAAAAATAAAAATGCACGAACAGTAAATTTTTTTTACTAAAAACCGGTTAACCGTCAAATCCTTTTTGTTATTCAAAATTTATTCTTTGGGTATCAACAAAATAATTTGTCAACTCATCACTTTCAATTTCAGAGTAAAAATTACCGGTATTTTTTATCAAAATGTACCTGTAATTTCGGTAAGGTAAAACCGGTTAACTGGTAATGAAAACCCTAGTTAGAATACAGACAACAATTGCGTAATTTAAGTAATACTATGTAATGCGTGGAATTAATGCAGGTAGTTTGAATTAATAAAGCGAGCTGAAATCGCAACGATACAAATTGAAAATCCGAGGAAAATTTGATACATAATTAAACTGGAAATAAGTATGCTACTAAATGGATCTACCTGGAATTATAAGCGTGGAAGCACGGAATTACAGCGAGGAACAATACACAATGAATACACAACATTAACTTACTCTATTAGACGATAAGCAGGCTGTTCATGCTATTATGCACTTTACCAATTTGTTGTTATTATTTAGATTTTGATGTCGTTGTTTGTTTGTTTTTTTTTTGCAAGTATGGATCATCATTGTCATCGATCCGACGATAAATGTGTACGAGAAACGCATTTTATTTCATGCTTATTGAATCCAAATATCCTGTATACTTTTCTGGACTATGAATCGTGGGATGGGCTGAATCGGTGCAATTCGTTGGAAATTGCACGGTGCGTACCCTATTCTTGTTGATTTTATTTCTGTATGTGCATTAGTACGTTTTTTTGTTGTTGTGTTGTTGTTTCTCCTCCGAAACAATATAATGCCACGTTACATAAACCGGGCACAGCGAATGGTCGTGTCGTTAATATCCTGCAATTCACCATTTGATTTTTTTTAATCTCAGCAATATATCAAAAGCAATTTATGCAGTGCTTAACTACTTTTGTACTACATTTACTTAAAATTACTTCATTACTAAACCGTTGTTACATTTCAGAAAAATACAATCAAATCAATAATTTCTATTAATAATTAAATTTTTCTTGAGTATTTTAAAAATTAATAAATTATGTAAACTGTCAGGAAATTTATTTTTCAAATATTTTTAATAATCTCATAAAAATCAAATTTTAATGTTACAATTAAGGCCTTTTCTCGTTCATATTAACATTTTATTTATATATAAAAATAAAATTTGTTTTTTTTTTGTAAAATTCTTTAAAAAATGTTCTCAATCAACTGTATACAGTTTTTTTTTATTTGCGTAATTAAATTATAAATAGCTAAGTAAATAAAGTATCAGAGTCGCTTGTTTACATGAGTTTTGATTGGTAAACAGTAAAATTAGAAAAATAAAGCGTGAATTGGAAGCCAGTCAAAAAAATTTCAACTTAATGAATGTGTTTTCAATTTTTTTTCTGCAAATCTATTATATACACGTGCATTTTCTTATAAATAGTTTTTATTTATGAAAATAATATTTTGTTGTTAAAATATTTTTGTTTTTGTAGAAATCTTTCAGTTTTGTGTATTAATATATGAAATGTAAATCACTTTGTATTGAATATTTAAAATTATTAATTACTCTACTAAATAATGTTACAATTTCAATGCAAAAATTAATACGAAAAAACAAAGTTTGTTAACTTTTTTTAGGTGAATCCTATGCCTAATGAGACAGACACAAATGTACCAACTTTTACTTATTATATAAATGATGAATACCAATTGAATTGATGTCACTATATTTAGTTACTTTTAATTTATTTTTTCTGTTGTAGACAGAATCTGACATTTGAGTCTGATATCAGGTGTAGTGTTGATGCATCATCTCGTTAAAAATGCGAATGTTTACCAAGGCAAATTCTAAAAGTAAAGATATATTTACATATCGCCAAAAACTGATGGAAAATTGCTTAACGAGTAAACAAGTCTTTACGAGTATTGGAAGGCGAATTAGTGCTTACTAATAATAACTCCGCGCGTTACCAAAGTGAAAAGCAATAAATTTCCAACCCGAAAACGTTACTGTTATTTTTTTTTCTTCTTCTTACTTTCTTCTCTCCATTTCTTATATTCAGCCGTATTTCTTCGTCGATTTTGTTTTTCACCTCGCGTTTTCATCGGCCACGGAATGCGATGCTTAAAGCCTCCAATTAAAACATGCCAAAATCTTCAGCTCCTTCTATTTTGCGCCGCTCTCTCGGAACGCACATCCACATATATTTTTGCGCGTTCCTGAAAGTTTAATTAGAGCGGAGGATTTCGGTCGACACCGACGACGGTGAAGATATTTTACTTTGTTCTCTCATCTTCTCTTTTCGTGTCTCTCACTCTCGTTTACTTTTTTTTTCTTCATCCTGTCGAGTCTTCCCCGTGGCCGGTATAATTCAGCGGTTGACCTTAGACGGTCAATTTTATTTATCGTGCGACGAAGAAGAAGGGGATGCGGGGGTGTCCGGGGGCTTTGAGCTAAGAAAGCGACAGTGCTTAATTAGTGGACGGTTTGCGGGGGTTACGACGATCGCTCTTTCTTGGTGACTAATGAACTTCTTGATTACAAGTAAGACACCCTCCCGTCTTCCCGTTCCACTCACACACTCATTCCTCTCTCTCTCACTCACTCTTTGATTAATTAAAATCCCGAAAAAGAAATCAATCTTTGAATACCTACCGCAAAAAAGGACGATAATGAAGAGATAAATCGAGTTACGAAAAGTTCATTAAGTTTCGACTAAGAAAAATTAGAAATAGATATTCAATTAATCCTATTTTACAAACTTCATTTCCTAATAACTGAAATATCATAAATTCTTTCAATATCACTTATATCATTTTGATATAATGAACAATTACAAATTTTATATACACTTAATCCTCAGTTTTGTCCTGCAATTTCGTTCAGTGACAAATGTATTTGTAACACCAAAATAGAAAAGAAAAAGTATGGGATAAATTTGAACTTTGTTGCATAATTTTTATCTTTTTGAACTTTTTTTTCATATTTTCAAATTCTTTATTAATTTAGTTTAATTAAATTATTTAAAGTTTAAGTAAAGTTTTGTCCTAATTTGATCAGATTTTGTAAATTTGTTGCTTTGGATATTTTTGTATATAAATGTGTTTTTCATGTAATTCTTATGTAGAATTGATATTCAATTAATTTTTGTATTATTGTTTAATTGTAGAGAAGGTAGCGTTATGCAAAGGTGTAATATTATGGATTTTTATTTTTTAATTTAGTTTAATTAAGTTATTTAAAGTTTAAATAAAGTTTTGTCCTAATTTCCTAATCAGATTTTGTAAATTTGTTGCTTTGATTATTTTTGTATATAAATGTGTTTTTCATGTAATTCTTATGTAGAATTGATATTCAATTAATTTTTGTATTATTGTAGAGAAGGTAACGTTATGCAAAGGTGTAATATTATGTTTCAGAGTATTGTTGTTTCATAATATCCAATTGGAATAAATTCAATTAAAAAAGAATGTAGTCGGTTGTAAAACGTGAATGGTGCTTTTATGATGGGCATTTGCGATGAGTTGCATAGATGTAACATTCGTGCTGGAAGTAGTGTGCATAAATTAGGTCAAGGAATGATGATCCCTTTTTGATTTGGATTTGGTGAAAGACGAGTCAGGGAATTTAATCCGAGCGGTCCGCTAATGCCAGAACAATAAGAAACAAAGCAGCAACAGCGAGTGAAAGGAATGAAAGAAAAAAGAAACAGGATAAAGAGAGAGAAGAGTGCTCGAGAGAAGAGGTGGTTGTAAAAATCATAGGAATCTAGATAGTTGACAGTTCCCATGTCACCGAAACAAAAGAAGGGGGAAGATGTGCCCTGGCAAAAACTGGCCACCTTTTGTTTTCGGCCTCGGAACACTTGATCCCAGAAAACTGGACTAGTGTTACAACACGCCGTTGCATCAACGACCCTTCCTTCCTTCAAAAAACAACCTTCCTTCCTTCCTCCCTCACCCCCTCCGCGCATCCATCAACTACCACCCTTTCTGCGGGGACCGCGACTTGCTTGCATGCTTTTGCTTTGTTCCGTCTGCAAATTGTGCTGACCCCTTCGGACATATGTTAATTGTTCCGGGAGGGTCGAAATATTAAAGCAGGAACGTTATAATAACCCTTTTGCCGTGATTAAACACCAGATTACTAAAACACATATGCCTAAACCGTCGCTCGTTATCTCGAGTCATGTGTCATTGTTTTTATTTCACTTATTTAGGGGTGAGATTATGAATAATTCTGCATAACTTACCGAAATATACTGGGGTGCACGTACAAAGCGTTATGAATTTATAAAAAGGGGTGCTTCGACCATTTCCATACGCAGGTACTTTTTAACACGAAACCCACCGGATAAGAGAAAAATATGAAAGGAAAATTAATGGGAACCAAAAAAAAACAAAAAACATTAAGAAAAATGCAATTAATAAACATCAGACGTTGAAGTGATCCGTTTGGCACATCTGGAAATAACCAAACTATTCCATACTATAAACAGGACGGACAGAAAAACATCAGACACTTAAATCATATTTCAATAAAATTATTATAAGCAGAAAACGTTTACATTTCAGAGGTCCAAAGATCGTTGCAAAACCATTGGACGAGTTCTTTAATTACCGAATATTTTTTTTCCCATCTGCTCTGATGTATGCGATCCTGCTCATGTCATGTCCTGTCCGTCGCTGGGAACGAGTAGAGAATAAGATACTTACTCTCCGCTGGGTTCCAATCCATTTGGCAAGAGCATAGACTGTGTAAATATTTTGCAAGCTGCAATTTATTTTTATTATTCCTTCTTTTGTGCACAGTAATTTGTGAACTAATAATATCTAATTGTCATGAATACAATGCACAGTTTCATAGCCAAGCATAATTACATTCGAAATATGAAAATTTACTAACTTAATGATTAATCTTTGCTTAATTAAATTATAAAAATATGACTTGGTGAGTTTTTAACTGTCTTTTTAAGTTAATTTAATTGATGTTATTATTATTGGAAATGCAGCATTTGCTTGCAACTAAGGGTTAAGATAAATACGAAGCTTGGATCGGGGGTGGCGGTGTGCGAGTGTGCCTTGACACGGGGGTAAATTGCAGACATGCAAGGGGTAAATTAAGTTAGATATTTAATTACGGCGTTGGCGGTGGCGCGCGTACATTTATTAATTTCACACGTGACCCTGGCGGCGACAGTTTCCTGGATGGTTCTTTGTTCGAAGCCAAACCTGCGGGAGGCGGCGCGGGTCGATCGATGGCCCAGGTGCCACCAGGTACGAACCATTGTTTTTACTTTGCTAAATAGGCAACAGTTAATACAAAGCTACATCCGCACCTCACCTGATCATGATTTGGTGATTTAAGTATTAAAGCATTCGCTGTAAGTTTAGAGACAACCAAATAGTAGTTGGTAGTTGTTAAATAATCTTGTCCCATGTCAGGGAGATGTCAAATTCAATTCGATGATGATATTGATGTTTCATATTAGGAATAGTGCGGATGCACCTTTACATGATGATGTATATGATGGGGGAAGGATTCGGTATAGGCAGCGATTTAATTACGCTAAACGGTCGTATCCAACATACACATTCCATGTATATATTAATTAGTTGTTGAAGAGGTGCATCGTGCAGGTGAATTGTGTGTGCGAGTGCGAGGAAGAGGATCATCGCATGTGAGGAAGGCGTCTCTTGTAGTTGGCGCTCGGGGCTCGTTGTAGGCATGTGTGTAAAACTCGTACGCAGTCAACTATATCAAAACTTCTGGTACATGTGTGTGCACAGCATATAAAACATGTATGAAAGCCATAAAGTTTTGTAAAATCTTTATGGCGCATTCTTTACACGAGCGCGTGCCATATTTTTAAACATATGTATTAATTACGCAACGACCGTTCGTTCCACCACTCGATCCCGGACTCTGTCTGCATCGACGCATTTCCATTTCTTCTCGTTCCATCGACCAAACACACATTCCTATACTGGACCAAACAAATAAGTACTTAAAAACTACATATATTATATATAAATTATTATATACTTACAACACAAATGTCGCATACGTTTTACTACATAAAAATACAGAGAAAATAAAAGTACGTAACCAAAGAATACAAGTTGTCATAAAAGAAACATTATACTTTTATTTTATCAATTTTTTAATTATAGTTTTATGAAAATTCACAAATACTTTCAATAATAACTGAAACCTCATTTCATAATAGTGTTAGAAAGTGTCAACATTATTAATTATATCAAAATATCATGAAAGTTACTACTTAGATTTAGACTTTAGATTTTACATCTCCAGATTTGTTACATAAAGAGGAAAGCTTCTTCATTATGGATACATTTGGTTCTCTTTTTATGCGGTAGATACATTCCGCAGGAAAACGCATAAAAAACGACTAGACACACGTATAAAAATAAAGGATGCGTTTCATAATTTTTTAAAACCGCATAAAACTAAATCAATGAATTATATACCGAAAATCGCATAAAAAAGGGTTTATTAAATTTCGGAAAAATAATTAGTCTTACTATATTTTTTCTGAAATGTTTATTCATAATTTTTTAAAAACGTTAACAATCATAGACAAGTTTATTAAATTTCAGAAAAATATAATCTTAACATATTCCTTCTAAATTTATACTGAAAAATTTTACAACAAAAAAAATACAGAAAATTTTTACATTTTACATTTTTTCTTTAGAATTATCGTCGCTGTATGAGAGTGTTCGGCATAATTTGCGAACTGGTTCGAAATCACTTTCATCACTAGAAGAGATAGTCAGCATATCAGATCTATGTCCTGAAGATAATGATTTTTCACAAGTAAAATTAGTCTCAACTTCGCGTGTTGATTGACAATATAATCAGTGATTAAACTTTGCGATGGCTTTGCTATTTTTTTGTACAATTCCTGATATCCAGAAATGCAATTCTGAAGCTCGCGTTGAAACTTGAATGCTCGTTCAGAATTATCATTTTTTTCGATGAAATGGTTTGCCAAATTGCGTCAAAACGTGTCAAAATGGCCTAAAATAGTTATGTAAAAAAATGCTTTTTGAAATAAAAACCGCATAAAAAGAGGACCGAGTGTATATACTTATGTAATTGAGTATGGATTATTGTTAATACATTCTCCAATGATCTAAAAGATGTTTCAAAGAATCTACAATAAATTGTTGATGAAGTATACTTATGTTTTTTGAAGCTAAGTTTGTGGTATTTGCTAGAGTCAAACTATTGATCAGATTCTTTATTTATTGTTATTTGAGATTAATGATTTGGTGCGGAGACGGGGATTCCCCTGGTCCAACTGTACATTATCAATAGGCGATCGCGTAATAACTCAATCACAAGTTTCTGGTGTCCGCCGTTCGGTCACATATTTGCCCTTCTAATAGATATCTATCGCCTCCATCTGTGTGTGCTTTCTGTATGCTTCGTAATTGTGGCCATATCCCTAGGAGACGGCACGGAATCGCGGAATTAGCAAACAAACTCTCATCCTCATCCTGCTATTCCTTCTTCTATCACCACATCCCTATCGTCTCCTCCATCGAAGACGAATCATCAATGAATGATTCGTCCAGGACAAATTAAGCTTTATTACACTTTCTCCCTTCGTCTCTCGCACATCCACACATCCGCAAATAACTTATGGACTTTATTTGGTCTAATTAAATAAAAATGTAATGATTTTTTGGAATATTTGTTATAGAAAACTAGGTGTGTGTGATTTGGTTATGCTAAGTTTGCAGAATTGTTGTTAGGTAACGTTTTTAACAGTTTCCTTCTGAGGTGTCCCCGATGTTGGGTCATTACCGATTATCGTTTGGGTATTGTAAAACGACCGTCAAGTGGAATATGTCAGCAATAACAATCAACCGGGAGAACCGTGATTCTGATCCAAAAAGGCACATTCCCAACGGAGCGTAAAGGAAGGAACTGTTCTTCGGACGGATTGCGAGCAGTTTTTTTTTCTTCGCCGTAGCGAAATTACATTTATTTAATTGTACGCATAGAAAAATGCTCGGTAATGGCACGGTAATTATCAAATATTTTTTCTTCCATCCACGATGATATTGTTCTGCGGAAAATTACCGCTTTTGTGCGTTTCGTCCACGTCCCAACGAACGAACGAACGTCGTGGATGGCGTGTTTGTACATGCTGATGATAGATCTTTACTCCTGTGCATTCACACTCGGCTAAACACAAGCGGCCAAGAGACAGACCGGACCCCGTTTCTTAAACACACCAAACACTGATTACCGACTAAATATAAAGTTAATTAGACTAATTCCTCTAGCGTAGCACGACGTCAGTTACTTTAATTAATGTAATTAGGGACGTTTACTGACGAACCGTAATTGGCGAGAAGAAGCTCAGCTGCGAATTGAAATGTTCACGTAAAAATAGATATGGTTATAGAAACCTTTGCCAACTACACTTACACCAATCTCAATATCATCTACATCTACATATAATTAATACAAAAAAAACAACAACATAATTTCTAAGTATTGTTTACACACTCTAAGAATTATCAAGAAATCAAATATTAACAAATATCACAGCTCTACAAAAAAATCTTTCATACATGATAAAATGTTATATAATAAACTTACAAATTTAGAAATAAAAAATAATTACAATCTGATTCTCATGAACTTGCAATATTTTTCATAGTGTAACCAATTTTTGAATTACTCATTCAATTAACAATTTTCTTCTAGAATTTGTAAATATTTCTTTGATTTATGATTGTAAAAGATCTTGTTTTGCGTAAGTTAACCCTTTCGAGCTCTGTGGTTTTACTGAGAAAATAGTTTTCTAAAGTTTCACGAGAAATAAACTATTGGAACTACCTATATTTATAAATTAAAAAAAAATCAATAAATTTGTGTTTTTTAAGACTGTTTTGTATCAAAAAGTGTTAAAACAAAAAAGTAAATTTTCTGTATTTTTTATTTAAATTTAGATGCGTCTTATACTAAAGTACCAAAAATGAGATGAAACAAAGTTGATGGAAATGTCACAAGTATTTCAAAAAAACTTATTTTTTAGAAGAAGTTTGTAAGTGTAAGAAAGATCGAACTGCATCGTACAAAAATGGAATCGATCCAAGCAAGCATTAGTTGGGTGCGGGTGATCAAGAGAAGCAGAGTAAACAATTAATCAGCAATCATAAAAAAGAGGACCGTTTTGGTGTTTGTGCTGGTTTAATTGGAGCTTCGGAGGGTGGCGGCAGCGAATACAAATAATTAAGAAGACGCCGGGACGCTCTTTCTCTTTTCCTCCCTCAATCACTCTCTCTATCTCTCTCTTTTCTCATATATTTCTATCTCATTCTCACACACATTAGATGCCTGTTGTGGATGTGTGTTTATCCTCGAATAGCTCAATATGTCCGGCAGATGAGACCTCGACGCAAACATATCTAATGGCTCTAATTTAATTAACTCGCGCGATCTAATTAACACTTCTTCCTATTCTCATATTATTGGACCACGCGCGTTCTCTCGCCACGTCCTCTAATTAAACTTCTGACAAACCCACCACTCCACTCCACTCCTTAATTGCCTCCGTAATTACAATTCTTTTTCTGTATCTTGGCACAACTTCCTTCCACCCAAAAAAAATAAATAAATAAATAAAAGCAACGAATTTCCGAAAACTTTCTCCTCAACAAACAATCGAGAAATACAGGAAAAGCAACAAAAAAAAATCAGATTAACTTATAATTGCATCAAGTATAATCAAAAACGCGGGGGTGCAGCCTTGATAATGGTATTATAATAAGGAATGAGTAATAGTAATAATAATTCGTTTCGTTTCTGGAAACAATTAAGGTAACGTTTTGTTCTGACCGTGTGTTTGTACATCTTTCCCGTGCCTAAATTATATAATGGCAGCTCTAATTCATTGTGCGTTTAGTATGTATGTAGATATTTTCGAAGCGAGAGAGCTTGTCTCGTTGAACATCATAATGGCCCTAATTACGCCATTTCAGCCGTAATTATTTCCACATTAATTTCACAGAGCACTGAATTAACCATCTCACGTCATGGTCTCTCCTCGCGCTCTTTAAGATACTCCTCCGGATAGTTCCGAGTGAGTTGCCGCCTCTTAGCGTTGCATTAATTACCGCAAACAATTATCGCGTTTTCCTTAATGAAAGAAGACGATGGATGCGTTTTAAGAGACTTAAGATATTCCACCGCACTGATTACCATGTGCTAATGCATTAATGCTCATTTACAATTGTCCAAATATTGACTTCGAGACTTCAGGTGCTAAATATTAGTTAAACGGACTAATATATCTTAAACGAGGAAAATAACTACGCTCTTATATAATTTCACCTGAGCTATGTCTCTAAAGCTTTCTAATTCCTGCTGCTGCTGCTGCTGCTATTTGTATTGGGAATTAGATGAATTATTTAATACACATGAAAAATCAAGGAGATGAAAATGTGTTTTGTAATTTGTCATCACGTGCACCTGTTTATTCACTTCGACATATTCTTGTTTTTTTTTTGTCTCGCTCCGATCTGTTAATTAAACTATTTTCTACCAATTTACAAGCGCATTCAAATTTATACAAACTAGTTAACATGTGGAACATAATAATATTACAACTTCAACTAACAACACCATTACTTTTAAAAAATTATACATTTTTATATTCTCTTAACTACAAATATTTTTATTCAATTTTACATCAAAACTGCTTTTTCTTAGTAACATCCACACTCTACGTGAAATGAGACATAATTATTTGTCAGACTACTTTTTTGTTTCATGATTTATACTGAAAAAAAATGTAGTTCAATTAAATACGTTGAAGTTGGTATTCTTGATAAACAATTAGATCATACCTTATATATGGTGTGGATGCAATGTTACAATTGATTATATTTTCTTTTGTAGCAAAAATTGACTATTTTTTTACCAATCTTGTTGTAATTAATCTATAGTTTATAATTGATAGATTTGTTGCATAATAAAGAGTTAAAGGCCCAAGTACATTTCCTTGAGGGACACCAGACACAACCATTTTCTGCTATTTATAAACTTTAATCAACGTTTATAAATTAATTATAGGTAATAAAATAATGACTAATAGAATAAAATCATGTATTCAACTAATTTAACAGAATTGAATAACAACGAACATGGAAAATCCTCAGTGTGTAAAATTTGCAATTTGTATTCAGGTGTAATAATATTTTGTGCAAGAAATTAAACTGCAATTACAAATTACGAAACGGCATCTGCATTCGCGATTGTACGACGTGCGTGGTTGTTGCATGATTTTCCGGAATTTCATGAATTATACATAAATCTTTGGAAAATTCTCGAATTTGCATGCGCGTAATGCCTGCAGTAATTAGTCACAACAATAATTAAATGAACCTAGAAAAGTGAACAAGAAAAAAAAACTATTACCATTCTTGAATTCGAAAAAGGATGAAGTAAAACGGGGATGATGGATAACAATAAAATTGGGCGAAGAAATCTGTAATTGCGCCTGGAAGTGTAACGATAAATTACCATTGTTTGGATCATTTAGAATTTCACAGAAATAGAATACATGCACACATACACACACTCTACTGACGCAAGCGTAGGAGGAGGTGGAATGAGCGACCATTGTGTGTCTGCGGAGAGAGATAGAGAGACATAATTGCCGGAATTAAATATGGAGAAGAGCTCACAGGTGGATTATGTACAAACACACACACAGACACAAATATTGTAGGCACGGAGGCCTAAAACTATCTGCTTCACATGTTTTAGTAATTATCGATGCATTGAACTAATGAACAATCCGGTTAATTGCCGGAAGTGACGTCACGCCGTACCTTTCTCTGTATGTATGTATTTGTGTGTGTGTGAATAATAAAGGATCGCGTTTTGTATTTTTAGTCGAATTGGCGCTTATCCCCCCTGATTCACGCTATGAAATTAGCGATAAGTAGCGCGTTATATTCGTACACAGGTCGTAATTAGAAGTAAAAAATACACATAAATTATTTAAACAATCAAAAACCACCACATCACCTGACAGTCATAACACAATACTATTATTTTCGAAGCACATCAAAATAGGTATGTACAGGGTGATTCATTTTACAGTACTTTTGTAAAAAAAATGTAAGCTTGATTTCGATAGTTCTTATATTGTCAAGTTCAGAGTTATTACGTTTTCAAGTTCATAGACGTTGCGTTGTGAAGTCCAGACTTATATCGTTTTCAAAGTCACGGTTATTGTATTATGAAATCCATAGTTATTGCAGTATCAAGTTCATAATTATTGTTTTGTCTAGCTTATAGATATTGCTTTTTGAAGTCGTTGAGTTGTATAGGTTTCATGGTCAAAGTTATTACATATTTAATATTTAGAGTTAGTACATTATCAAGTTTAAAGTTATTGGTTTGTTAAATTAATAATGATTGCTTCGTAAAGTTCATAGTTTTTTTTATTATTAAGATCATATTTATTTAGATATCGAGTTATGAATTATTGCTTCTTCAAGCTCATAGTTCTTGTATAGTCAGGATCATATTTACTTTGATATCAACTTCAGAGTCATTTTATTGCATAGTTTTTGCTTCATCAAGTTCATAATTCTTGTATTTTTAGGATCATACTTATCTAGATATCAAGTTCAAAATTATTGTATTGCAGAAATCATAGTTTTTTGCTTTGTGAAGTTCATAGCTTTTGGTTCACACTTATTTAGATATCAAGTTTAGAATGATTGTAATGCCAAGTCCATAGTTTCTGCTTTATTAAGCTCATAGTTCTTGTGTTGTCAGGATCATAATTATTTAGATATCAACTTCATTGTATTGCCAAGTTCATAGTTTTTGATTCATAAAGTTCATAATTATTGTATTGTTAGGATCATACTTCTATAGATATCAACTTTACAATTATATTGCCAAGTTATTCTTTATCAAGTACATAGTCTTTATATAGTCAGGATCATACTTATTCAGATATCAAGTTCAAAATTATTGTATTGCAGAGATCATAGTTTTTTGCTTTGTCAAGTTCATAGCTTCGGTATTATCAGAATCACATTTATTTAGATAGCAAGTTTAGAATTAATGTAATGCCAAATTCATAGATTTTACTCTGTTAAGCTCATAGTTCTTGTGTTGTCAGGATCTTACTTATTGAGATATCAACTTCAGAGTCATTTTATTGCCAAGTTCATAGTTTTTGCTTCATCAAGTTCATAATTATTGTATTGTTAGGATCATACTTAATTAAATATCAAGTTTATAATTGTATTGCCAAGTTCATAGTTTATTCTTTATCAAGTACTTAATCCTTGTATTGTCAAGATCATACTTATTTAGATATCAAGTTCAAAATTATTGTATTGCAGAGATAATAGTTTTTTTGCTTTGTCAAGTTCATAGCTTCTGTATTATCAGGATCACACTTATTTAGATATGAAGTTTAGAATTATTGTAAAGCCAAGTCCATAGATTTCAATAAATTTCCATAGATTGTTAAGCTCATAGTTCTTGTGTTGTCAGGATCATACTTATTGAGATATCAACTTCAGATTCATTGTATTTCCAAGTTCATAGTTTTTGTTTCATCAAGTTCATAATTCTTGTATTGTTAGGATCATACTTATTTAGATATTGAATTTATAATTGTATTGCCAAGTTCATAGTTCATTTTTATTTAGACATAAAGTTTAAATTCTAATGATCTCTATATAAACTATTTACTACAAATATATCGCACTGTATATTTAGCATCCAATAACGCGCAAAAGCGCTTTAATTACCACCTCGGATAATTACGTAAATTGGCTTCGTTCGAGAACGATCGCATTACGAAACACTCATTGTTCGATAACTTCAAGGTATTAATTAAACAACAATACGCGCAGCGGTTAATCAACGTTTCGGTATTTCCTAAATCAATAAACATTATCACTCTCATTATTTTCTTTTCTGTTTTTCATTATACAAAAAAAAATAAATAACATTTTACTGCGGACACATCTGAATATAAATGAATTCGGCCTAAATTCCGTCCGGTCCGAAAATCTTATTTTAATATGATGCCAATATAAATCCGCAATTTTTTTTTCACATTCGTATTCACGTTCTCTTATAAATAGAACTTTTCATTTGAAAATAAGTGTTAATTCGTAAGCGCACAGAATGAATCACGGTTTTCTGCACTTAAAAATACATTACAACGTCGACTTTCCGTTGCCGATTCTATTTTTCCTCCTACATTTCTAATACACAAAGCATTTAAATATTTAAACACTGTTAATTCTTTTGTGCGTTACTGTGCGCTTAGTTCTCCTGCGTCAGTGTTTCCCCAAGAAAAAAAGCTAAAATTTCAGGAGTATTTTCATACCAAAACAATGAGAAAGACTTTGAAAATAACGTCTCCATAATTTTTATAATAAATTGGCTAAAAAAACAAAATCCTAAGAATCGTATGTTTTGAATTATAATAATTCTGTAGATTTATAGTAAATAACTTATAAATAAGAAATTTCTTATTTAGTTATCATCATAATATTTAAGAAATTGTAGGCTACAAGAAGCTAAATCGTAGGAATCGTATGTAGAAGATTTTGAAACCTTGATGTGTATAAGATTCAATTGAAATCGTATTAAAACCCTATAATCCTTAAGAATATTATAGAAGATCTGCAGGAAACGTGTCTACTTATGATATTTCTGTTTATTACTATTGAATCATTCAAATATTCCAAAAATTATAAATTTGATTATATTTTTGTGAACTGAATTGATGATTGTTATGTTAAGCAGATAATAATAAATAAATAAACGTCGACTTGTGTAACTTGTTTCAATATAGACACATATTTATTGAAATAAGTGGGAAAAAAGGAGGATGTTTGTCTCTTTCAAAGTGTAGAATGGAAAGTTGGGGAGGTTGTGCCAAAAAGCAAATTGTGAATGGATTTACAAAGGATCTCAAATCAAAATCTTCACGAGCTCTGCCAACGACGTCCACTGTTAAGATAATCTACAGTCTCGCATCTACAACGAAAGTAAGAGTACTTCTTCGAGTTGTTATATTTATACTAAATTCTGTCGTAATCAATTAACTATAAAATTATGAATGGAAAATATAAAATATTAAAAAAATAAAGATTATTATGTCATATTAATATTAAGAATTATTAACATTTTTCAGAATGAATAAGAAAAGAGTTTAAAAATGAAATTTTCATTACAATTTTTTGTTTGTTAATCAACTTAGATTGTGAATGCTTTATAATGATGCAATTAAATTGTGTAATTGAATCGAGATGTGAGCGAATCTAACAAATATTTGGCTATCATCGGCAATATGCATATGGGAACAGATGTAATTTACTAGGAAACATTTATCAAGTTCGCGCAAAGCAAATAATACGAAACGAGATTTTTGGCACATGCACATAAAGTAATCCAAAACCGAATGAATAATATCTATTAATGAGAAAATACGCAAAAAAAAAAAACAGTTTTCCCAGAAAACCGTCTGTAAAATTTAAAAGAGATGATTATAAATTGATTTCGGTTGTTAATTTAGGAAACCTTATCGGACCGGAAGATGCAAGAAGAAGTTAAAACATGAGAAAACGTTGGTTGGCTTTGCCGTTTTGAAATTAATCCTTTTTAATTAACAGTTGAACCATAAGGAAGTGTATAGAGAACTAGTTTATACCTCATTAAGTTGCTGAAGACGGTGATGATGTTGGTGCGGTGAAGGGGTCCAAACAGGAGGAGGAATGGATTGTAATCATAATAATATTTTATTACCAAATGAATTGCTGCCCGGCCGTTAGACAAATGCATCGTTGTAGTAGAAAACTGGATAATGTCCAAGCCAGTGTCCACTCTTGTAGCGTGTACATAAATCAGCAAGAATTACGCGCAGATGCCACAAGCCGTAGCCTAATTAACAATGACTGGATTAATTAATCCGCGCGGACTAATTGAACGGGAAATTTATTGGCTTTGGATGCGATCAGTTGATGCTGGCGAAGCCTTCATCCCATGGGTGGCAGTGCACATCTCCTCCAGAATTCCTTAGTAAACGATCCATTATTTCATCAAATTTCATCAACTTCTTCAAAACTTCAGTTGTCTGTAATGGAGACATCAGTAAATCAAGATTAGAATTAAGTTGAAAATTTATGATTGAGTTTGGAGAAGATATACTTTTACCTTAGTAGACAATAGTCACCTTGATCAGAATTTGTCAGTTTTTTTCAAAGGAAAACTATTGGAAGAGGAGAATTTGTGTCCTGATTAAGTTGTGTATTCATAATCTTAAGAGTTGATGAGTTATAGGTTAAGATTTTATTTATTAAGAAGATATGATTTCAGTTATGAATATGTGAAATAATCTGGCAATGTTTACTACACACTGGATGGGATACAGCTTTGTATGTCATAACAGAGCGAATCGAAATGGTAATCCATTGGAGTTGCAGAAAAACTATAAGCACTCAAAACGTATTCATAGGCATACAATTAGCTTGATGTATCGACACGTTGATACGGCATTTACATCTGCAGTAGTTCGAGTTTACCACCAACCGACTTTATTTATATCCGTACGAAAGGATGGCTCCAATTAGAGGAGAGATGCTCCCATAAAGTATTCGAAATACATCTTTATTTCTGTTAAGTGATCGGCGGCGCAGGAGGGTCCAGAATTAGTCGCTCGGTGGAATTCGAGGAATGCCTTCGATTCCCATCCGGGGTTCATATTTTCAGTAATTTATTGGTGATTAAAAACGGTGGCCATCCCGTTGCCAATCGCGCGCGGAAAAATTGCTCAGACACAGAATGCTTCCAAGTCGTTTATCATTTTAATTAGTACTGCGGCGACCAGAAGACAAATAAATAAGTTAATAATACTGCAGTTAATGTATCACTTAAATCTGCCAACTTGGCGAAATTAAGACAGAGAGAGAGAAAGAACAAAAAAAAGTATATGGAAATAAAAGGATGGGAATATCGTCACACGTAAACATGTTTATGGCTTTGCGTTTACATTTTTATTAGTTTTGAAGTGTCATCAATACGAAACTCAAAAATTATTATTAGAATTATTTTTGTCTCTATTTCTCTCATTATTACTGTTTTTATTTCAATTTGTGTTTGTTGTATTTCGATTGATGCGTTTGGTCTTAATTTGAAGCAATGAAAAATACTGTTGAAGAATGTCGAACATTTTGGCCACCCACGGAAAGACATTTGTAGCATTGTTTCTTATGGAACTAACAACCTCTAACGTTGCGTTGCCAACCAATTGACAAGATAATTTGTAATTCCGTTATGTCGACGTCTAAACTGTATTAGAATCATATGGATTTCTTTGCCCACGCGACGACGTGATTTGCTCAACGTTTGTAGGTCGTAGAAGCCAAGAATATACTTTTTTTAATATAAGGACTACATGTCAATAGTACTTTATATTAAAAAGCTATACTTACTACATTAATTATGACATCATGACAATTTTAATATACATTTTTTTTTTCATTATAAAACTTGCTGATTTATTTCTTAATTTCATGCATTTTCCTGAAATTTCAAAAGATTTTTTACTTAAAATTTTGAACTTCAAACAATATAATTTATGTTCTGCAAATATTTCAATTTTGAAAACCTTTCGTATCTTCAAACAAACTCTAATTTGTTAATAATAATTACTTTAATCTATTTTTTTTGCGTAATTCCCATATTTCCAAGTTATGAACTAATTAGAAGTAAAAGTGTGTAATTTATTTGACTATAATTTTAGCTGCAATTTGCTCTATTAATATATGCAATCAATCATTAGTTGGGTTTAGAGAAATATGTTAAATACAGAAAATAAAAACTTTTTTTTTACTTTTGAGACTTGAAATGTGATTAGCAATCATATACGCATAAAATTACCTCAAGATTGTAATTAAGCTCAAATCGAAATTTTATTACATATAATTGAAATATTCAATAATTTGTGTAATTTATTTTTTCATTCAACTACAAAAATATTTCTAATTATAAATAAAAACTTGAAATTTTAAATCTTTGTTTCGTTGCGAATAATAATTTTATTTTAAGATATGAAAAATATTGATAATTATGAAACTGAATTTAGTTTAATATTTCTTTATTTTTATAACAAAAAAAAACTGTTGATTAAGTATTATTAAGTTAATATCTAACTTATTATATAATTTGTAAAAGATTTAACAAAAATAATAAATTTACCAAAATTTTCTTATTTTGTCTTACAAATTTTAAATATGTTTAATATAAGGTAGCTAGAATATAAAGTGAGTATTATTATACAAATTTTAACTGTGAATAACAATGGGAGTTCCATAAATAAATTAGTTTTCATTTATATTAGTAAGATTGAATCAATTTGAAAGAGTACGTGTGTTCTCATCGATTGATGCGTTTACATCTATATTCCCAAATTGGTGACCAGAGGAAGGACACAAGGAAAGTAAATGAATAAGACGTGAGCAAAGACAAATTAAAAATTTAAATATTCAAATTAGATTCGTTCTGGCTTACCCTGAAATAATTAAATTATTCATGTGAACACTTTTTTGTAATTCCCGCTTTTTCAAACTACTCGCATTAATCTACATTAATACATTATTTATAGCGGTAGAAGCAATATAACCGGGTTTACTTATTAACCAGTAAACAATGCGACTGCAACGCTTATTTTTGTTGAAAAACAACAAATTTTCCACTTTATTTCATCCATTACATTTACCTTATTTGTATTACTGTATTATTGTTATTATAAATACGTTCGAGTCTACAACGTTTTCAGAGCGCATCAATCAATTGTGATTTATTGCATACAGAATTTTTTCGGTAAATTATTGTATAATAAAACGCTGAGCGAGCTTTGTGCACCTTTGGTTGCATAATCCGTGCGCGAAATTATTTTTGGAGTGGTTCTGCTGCCATGTGGGGGGGGTGGATTTTTTGATACGGTGGTTTGTTTTGAAGTGGGGAAAAAGTGGATCATAAAAGTGACGGTTTTAACACTTCGCGGATGGCAACAACGGCTTTATTGTCGGTGCCATAAATATTTTGGCCACGTCCACGTTTTAGCAGAAACGTGTGAAAATTCTTACCAAATCTTAAAACAATAACCCGGAGATGATGAGTCGAGGAGCGGAGATGCGTAGATGAGACGCAGATGATTTAATGGCCTCAAATTATCTGCTCTAATTTTGAATGCGGGCTAATTTTAACGTACGCATCACATGTACACGGACGCTCTGTGACATTGAGGAAAAGCTAAATGTTTCATTTTAATTAGAACATATTACTCTTGCACTTTTTAGCTCGCCGACACTCATATATTCATATTTTGCCATACTCCTATGCTATAAATACATTAATTGATCCATTTCATCTTGCTTTCAAGCCCTATCCGCGCTTTCAATTACAACCGTAAAACCTAATTAACTGAACATAAATATCAAACATTCCATTTACCAAACTATAAATCAAACTTCAAATATACATAAAACCCACGATTTTGTGGACGCCGGTTCGAATCCTGGTCAAGCCAAGCCCTTTGGTTCTTGCAGCAATAGGGCCATCGTTCATCACAGATGGATAGTGAAATGAATGAGGTTCAGCATATGGACCTCTTCAGAAAAGTCGATGGATAATGACAGTGTTAAGGATAGCAGCAGATTCACAGTCAAAGGAAATAGTGGAATCGCAGAGCATCAATATAGTACTGAAGCTAACCTTTCCTTATTAATACTAAGAACGTCTTTTGGTTAATATGTACAGTTGCTGTACGTCTTGATTACTATGCACCTAATGGCAGTTGCTAAAGACTTCTTTTATTTACTACGGACGCTATTTTGGTTATTATGTAATTTATGACAGTTTTTGGTAATGATTATGGGCATTATCCTAATTACTAATGACTCAATGACAGTTTTCAATGTTTAAGACACTGTTTTTAAAGAGCCAAAAACCTTATTTTAGTATTAGTCATATACGATGGCAATCGCAAGCCCGACGTTCGAAATCCCGGCTGGTTCAAAATCCTGACGTTCGTAATCCCGACTATACGAAATCCCGACTACCATAATCCAAAAAATCAAAATCCCGACTATATCGAAATCCCGACAGTGTCTTTTATTATTATAAATTTCTACTTTAACATTTTTTATGGTAGTCGGGATTATGGTAGTGGGGATTTCGACATAGTCAGGATTTTGATTGTCGGGATTATGACATAGTCGGGATTTCAATACAGCCGGGATTTCGATACAGTCGGGATTTCAATAGACTGTCTTTCAGTTAGCGGGTTTGCGATATAGACCTAGTCCTATAGTATTTACATAAACTTTATTTTCTACCAATGATATTTTTTGATTAATGTGGATTCTACATAAAATCTAAATCTTAATATTAATATATTTCAATTTGTATTCATTAACTTTAATGTTTCCTTTAAGAAAATATTAGTTGTTTATCTTTTTATTGGAATTAGGTTGTCTTAACTGAATGTAAGAAATGCATTGAGTTTTGAATGGAATAATAACGGTCATTTAGTGAATCAAAACGTTAAGGATGAGCAAAACAACAGGTATAAAGTTGATAATTAGAAGACCCTTTTGCGAATTCCGCAAATACAAAGGATCCCAAATAACAATAGACCCCGGTGTGCGATTTTTTTCTTGTCTTCCCGTTGTTGTTTGTTGTGTCCACGTTGTTTGCTTCTTCGCCTTGCAAAAAAAAAATGATAGTAAAAAAGAGGATCTCATTTGCATTTGTATAGGGGCGCGCAGTATCTGGACATCGTTTTCTTTCAAAACTTGAATTTTCAACGATGCGGAGGAATGCGAAAAGCGAGAGCAATTGCCACAATGAGATTTTCCGCAACAGCTGAGAAGAAGAAAGAAACAAATGGGCGAATGCAAAAACGGAGAGTGGAGGAGAAACAATGAGAGATAGAGGAGATAAAGTGAGAGAGGTATTCTTAATACCTTGTATCCTGTTTTCATTGTGAGTCGGTTTTCAGTTGGACGTCGTCTTCTCTTTTTAAATACGCACGCACGCACACGCACGTTTGGAACAATGCTCGGGGGATCTAGATTTTCCATCAGTTAACGTGTAGATAGATGTATATATTCGGACGAGATGGTCCGAAGAGATGGTTGTCTTCTTCTTCATGGAAGGTGGCTTCCTAGAAGAAGAGTATGGTATGCATAAAACGCGTGCATATGAATTTTGATATAATTGTGAAATGCTTCAATGTAGCTCATTGTTTATCTGGAATCTCGGAATAAGAGAGAAGTACGTGGACAAGTCGTAGTGGGATTGCGTTACATGTGATGATGATGATGACACGCAACGAAAGTACTAAGACAAAAGATGAGTAATTATGTGCACTTCGGATGTTGCTTCTGCTTCTTTTTTTTTAGTTGGTGATGGTTGTCGGTAGTATTTTCCTTTGCTCAAGCGTTTTTCCTTTTTTCTTTTTTGGGAAGGAAGGGCGGCTATCCAAGAACAAAGAATAAAGGCTAACTGCCCACGTAGGGATAATTAACGTTGCGTGACCGCAGAGTGATTAAAACATAAATTACTTCTACGAGGAAATTATTTTTGACGTGTCTGCCCTGGGGTTGATAACAGTCTCCCCCCCTCTACCTTTCGCTCCGACACGTATCTATCGACGATCGCCTTCAGATCCCCAGAATAGGAAAAAGGAAACACGAAGAAGAAAAAATCAAGAGAGAAAAAAAATAATAAAGAGGTTGGAATTAATAATTCGGTGCATATCGTGCTCTTTTCACACTACGTGGCTTTCTTCACATTCGAAAAAAAAATATATAAAACACGAAAACGATCTGATCGGTTCGTTCGTCCGTCTCCTTGGTCCTCTTCACCTTCCTTTTCTCTCTCTTATTTTAAATGCCGTAATTATTGTACCGCACTTGAACCCTTATTTACGGCCGATCAATATTTCTTCACTAGAATTAAGAAAATTGCTCCGATGTTCTCTCCCTCGCTCACTCTATCTCTCACGAATTTTATTTTGCTCCCATTATTATTAACCAAAATATGTAATTTGCATATACACTTGACAGGTTCTTCGTTAACTTAACTTTACTCCAAAATAAACTATTTAATGTAGCTACCCGATACTTTCCAAGTCACAATGCAAATACTTATATACTAATTCAATACTATAAACTATAATAGTAATTGAGATCATTGACAGTAGAATTAGAGTCTATAACACGTTATTTAGATATAGACTTGACAGGTTCATTGTTAAATTTACAAAATACAGTATTCTATATAGTTGCTTAATACTAGGCAGATCACAAATCAAATATTTCTAACTTCAATAATACAAACTATAGTAGTCATGGAAATCACTGATAATAGAACTAGAGTATAATATGTAATTTAGTTATAGACTTGACTGGTTTATTGTTAAGTTTACTGCCAAATACACTATTTTATATAGCTTCTTAATACTTGGCAGATCACAAATCAAGTACTTCTAACTTCAATACTACAAACTATAGTAGTCATGGAAATCACTGATAATAGAACTAGAGATAATATGTTATTTAGATATAGACTTGATAGGTTCATTTTTGAGTTAACTTTATTCAAAAATACACTATTTAATATAACTACTTGATACTTTCCAAGTCACAAATCAAGTACTTCTAAGTTCAATACTACAAACTATAGTAGCTTGGAAACCACTGATAATAGATCTAGAGATAATA
>NW_017096163.1:21417-32805 GCF_001412225.1 Nicrophorus vespilloides | reverse complement strand
GAGTTAACTTTATTCCAAAATACACTATTTAATATAACTACTTGATACTTGCCAAGTCACAAATCAAGTACTTCTAACTTCAATAATGCAAACTATAGTAGTCATGGAAACCACTGATAATAGAGCTAGAGATAATATGTTATTTAGATATAGACTTGACAGGTTCATTGTTGAGTTAACTTTATTCCAAAATACACTATTTAATATAACTACTTGATACTTGCCAAGTCACAAATCAAGTACTTCTAACTTCAATACTAAAAACTATAGTAGCTTGGAAACCACTGACAATAGATCTAGAGATAATATGTTATTCACAAATCAAGTACTTCTAAGTTCAATACTACAAACTATAGTAGCTTGGAAACCACTGATAATAGAGCTAGAGATAATATGTTATTTAGATATAGACTTGATAGGTTCATTGTTGAGTTAACTTTATTCCAAAATACACTATTTAATATAACTACTTGATACTTGCCAAGTAACAAATCTAGTACTTCTGACTTATGTACTAATTAAGTATTACAGAATATAGTAGTCATGGAAACCACTAACAGTGGAAATACAGTCTATTATATGTGATTTATATATAATTGATAGATTATTTACTCCAAGTTACAACTTAAGTACTTCTTACTTCTTTACTAAATCAATATTACAAACTATTGTAGTCATAGAAACAATTAACTGGAATCTGTAATAATAGCAATAGACTTTAATTCGTTAAAAATATTTACATGCAAAAAGTCTTAGTTTAAAGTAATGCAAACGCACTATGATATTAAGATTTAGACAAAAATGTCATTTCTTGTCTATTCAGTTTAAGTGTCAACATGACATAGTGTGTATTTAAGCAACTATGACAAATTACAGACTGATCTCCAAAAGCAAATAACATTTTTGGCTGTGGTCAAGATGTTCATTCCATTAAATGTTTTTTTTTATAAACTTGGAATGTAGAGGTTTCTTTATTTTTGAACTAACGAAAATATTGGAAACAAATAAGAATTTAGATTGCGATAAATAATGGAGCTAACGTAGTGTGTGCTGATGTTGTTAGTTCTTTTTTTTGTATTTAATGCAAACTGTGGCACTTTTTTCGTTTTTATTTTATTTTGAAATTGAGTAATTTGTAAGGATTTCAGAGCAGGAGATTACTTAGCATGCATCGCGGGTCTGTAATATTAGATTCAAGAATTCTTTCTGCCCGGAGTGTTGGTAAATTGCCAATTGCAGATACAATCATTGGTATATTGGCGTTTTTTTTTTTCGAAAAAAAAAGAAAAGAGAGAATGAATTACGTGATGTTCATAAGTACAAAAAAAAA
Organism: Nicrophorus vespilloides; assembly: GCF_001412225.1. Lineage (NCBI taxonomy): Eukaryota > Metazoa > Arthropoda > Insecta > Coleoptera > Silphidae > Nicrophorus > Nicrophorus vespilloides. The sequence goes on along the minus strand of NW_017096163.1, from coordinate 31,475 downwards.
ACTTTAAACTAATCCATAATTTATTACCATTTTTTTGTAGTTCACTTACTAGATTTAATTGTGTAATTCTTCAGAATAAAACCTTTTGCAATACCTTTTTTTATGTAATTCTAGTCTAATCTAGTCAATATGTTAAATTCAATATTAATATACTAATTTGATTTACTTATATAATTTTCCAAATATATTTTCAAATTTTCGCTAGATGGCGATAGATTAACCAAGTTAAACTATTGGTATTTTCAATTAGAATATTGAGAAATGAAATATTCACTTATTTTGACTATTATTTTTCTATTGTCTAACTAATAAGTTAATTATGTAATTCTTCAGAATAAAACCTTTTGCAATACCTTTGTTTATATAATTGTAGTTTAATCTAGTCAATATGTTAAATTCAATATTAATACACTAATTTGATTTACTTATATAATCTTCCAAATATATTTTCTAATTTTCGATAGATGGCGTTAGATTATCTAGATTAAACTATTGGTACTTTCAATTAGAATATTGAAAAAATGAAATATTCACTTATTTTGACTATTATTTTCCTATTGTCTAACTAATAAGTTAATTATGTAATTCTTCAGAATAAAACCTTTTGCAATACCTTTTTTTTTATATAATTGTAGTCTAATCTAGTCAATATGTGAAATTCAATATTAATACACTAATTTGATTTACTTATATAATATTTCAAATATATTTACAAATTTTCGCTAGATGGCGTTAGATTATCTAGATTAAACTATTGGTACTTTCAACTAGAATATTGAAAAAATGAAATATTCACTTATTTTGACTATTATTTTCCTATTGTCTAACTAATAAGTTAATTATGTAATTCTTCAGAATAAAACCTTTTGCAATACCTTTGTTTATATAATTGTAGCCTAATCTAGTCAATATGTTAAATTCAATATTAATACACTAATATGATTTACTTATATAATCTTCCAAATATATTTACAATTTATCGCTAGATGGCGTTAGATTATCTAGATTAAACTATTGGTACTTTCAATTAGAATATTGAAAAAATGAAATATTCATTTATTTTGACTATTATTTTATATTGTCTACTAATAAGTTAACAAGATCAATTAACAAGGATTGTAATCATGCAATTGAAATATCAATATTTTACATTTGTATTGAAGATAACGACTGAAGGAAATACAATATAGTTTGAAAAAAAAATGAGAAGATGAGTTACGACATAAACAATGTTGGGGGAAACACACTTATTTGTACGTTTTTTTTCTTTGGTTTCGCGTCGGGTTTCCTGGTCGTTTGAAGTTTCGTACGGTTGGGTATCGGGGGAATATGAGTATTTGCATTGTTGTAGCGAAAAATATTTCACATGACTTCGTGTTTATAATAGAATGCGAATGCAAATATCGTGGAGAGGCACAACGACCAGAAATCCGCGTCTCGCCTTCAGAGAATAGCCGGGACGCTGTGTTGTCCGACACCGCACACACATACACACCTGGATCCGCCGACCTCGAGTTTTGGTCCTTTGGCCATTTCGTCCCCCATCCCCCCTAGTACCCAATTTGCATCATAATAGTGTCCTCGGTCCTCCTCTCTCTCTCACTCTTTCTTTCACTCAGAGCCAACGTCGTCGTGTTCATCGGTTCGGACGTATTCTAATCATCTGGGACACCGCTGGGAGGTCATTGGGTTGGCCCACGATCATTAGGGGAGAACCATAATTATATGCGCGTTGACCAGGTCCCATGGGAAGGTACATCCTGATTTCTGAAAGAGACAAAGAGAGAGAGAGAGGACGCGCAAAAAAAAAACACGAAATTATAATAATATAATAATTTCATACTTCTTGACCGTTGATGAATCGCACTCAACGTACGTTTCTTTCCTTTGCAAGGACAATAGGAACTTGTTCCTTTCATCGATTAACGACGTCCTTGCCTCGGACGCGTTTTGAACGGATTCCAAGACAGAAAAAAATTTAGTTAAATGTATTAACATTAAATCGATAAATTAAATAATTGAAAAAAAAAACTATATTAAAATCAATTTTCAACAAAGTTCAAATTTTATATTTTTGTCTTAAATAAATAAGTTGAATATAAATTCAATTGTTTCTGAAAAATGTGTAACTCCTTAAAATTCCGCGAGATGGCGAACGATAACCAAATACAAACTTTGGCAAATTTCAAATAGAAATATCCTTTGCTATAGATTTATTATATAATTATTAATTCGAATTTCAATATTTTATATTTGTATCAAATCAATACAATACAAATGAATTTAATTATTTTGTATTTGCAACATTTAGATACATTTGTTAATATTCAATTTTATAAGCATATTATTAAAATTTAACATATTCTAATACAAAAAAAGGTAGTTAAAATTAAACAATGTGAATGTTTCTATTGTCTTTCATTGGTGCTTTGATCGAAATGAATATCGTTTAGTAATGAATAGTAATTTAGCTCAACTAATTTTTAATATTGAAATATGAAACAAAAATTATTTCTAATTATTTGTCTTTAATGCAATCAGTATATTTGAATAGAGAACTTTCTGATAATGAGAATGTGCAATGTTTAAAATTAATAACTGTAAACTTTTACAAATTTGCCTTAGATGGCGTTCAATAAGCAAGTACCAACATTGTCTATTTTAAATTGCAAAATCGAAATTATTGACTTAGTGATTCTCAAAGTGTACACATAACTCATTCCACCAAAAAGTTTGAGAATCACTGATTTATATGTTGCATACAGTACAATGAAGTTTGTTAAAATTCAAAAGATGACTTGTGGTTAGATTCGAGATACAAACATAAAATGTAATATAATTTCATAATTTTTGATGAATCGGGCAAAGCACGTTTCATTTTTTTCACGTTGCAAGGACAATACGCGTTTTGAACAGCTTCCAACGGCGAAATGGAAGAAAGAAGGAGAGAGAGAGATAAAAGAACGCAAATTTATTAATAACCGAAATTGGCGCCAGAATTAGCCTAATTAGATCATCGCCTATACCGTGTTTCTTCGCTTCAAGGAGAGAAGAAATAAAAAGAAATACGCGTAACTAGTGTCCACGATAATTGATTTGCGAGTTTCCATTATATAAAGTTGATATAATTCATATTAGATTTACGCCCTGGCAAAAATAAGCTGTTAAATATATATGCTTGGATGCTGGCACTAACTCAAAAAGCGCGAATGTGTTTCACCTCTCTGTGAGGCGTGGAAGCGAAATAATCATGTAATCCCTACAGCTGCGCGATAATTATGAATAATTTTAACTATAAAATTAATAAATTGATGACGGGGGTGGCTCGCACACAGTATTTATAGCCAGCTACCACAGTTATTTATACCTTACTTTTTTTTTCTGGGCAATTAAATTGCGCTCTCTATTTGCGCACGCATACCTCTCCTCTAAACCTAGGTTTTCGCTGGTGCATCGCGCTTTCCTCGTCCACGTCTTCTACCAGGGGGGGAATCCCCCCTCGCCACCCGCGGCCGGACGCGATGGGTTTTCTGCGGGGGCCGAGTCAACGGAGGTCACCAGATTACATTTATTTGTGTATTTATTGCATTTTGTGTTAAGGCGTCCGGCCGTGCCAAAATCTGACACAAATAAACAAATCCTCGGCTCGGCGTTTTCGTCCCCGCAATTAAATTATATTATTTTGACAATCGTATTTTTACATTCCTCCACCTCGCCCACCCACAATCCAATTTAAATAGCATTACACAGGAAAATAGATGTATTACGAGATCAGCAACAAGAAGCAAAAAAATTATATAAATATATTTAAAATTTGTTGGAAAATAAAATTAAATAGAAAAAAAAAACTGCGCTTTATTTTTGGGTTGTAGTAGATAAATTAAATGTCACTTAATATTACACATAAAAATAATAAACAAAATGGAAATGGAAAAGGACGACGAGAGAGGAGAAACTGGTAAGCCGGAGGAAACCTAAAACTAGATCGAAAAACATGCACGAGATGTAAAATTAAATCCGACTGTCGCGAGAATATAAAATATTCATTTGACAAAAAAAATACCGTCGACATGCACATTACTCTCATGCTTTTATTTTTCATCCGGATCTCATTTTAGTTTAAATTTCAAATTCGAAGTTCGTCCACAAAATAAACAACAAATTAATGTAATTTGTTGTTTAAAATCCATATAATTTACAAATTTGAGAAGAAAATCAATTATCTTTGTATATTTACAAATAGATTTAATTGGAAAACTCAACTTCTATGTTTGTTTACTTACTAGTCTATATTTAGTTAAATTTCTGCTTTAGAGCCAAAAATGTTGCACTTCTTTGATCTTTACATTTAGTAAAATATTGTTTTCTTAATTAAATTAATAAGTTGGTTTGAATGCAATAAAATTCAACATTTTTTCAATAAATTAAAAAAAAATCTAATTATTTTGGTTGACGAAATGTAATTTGTAAATGCTATATGTCATGTATTTGGACTTGTAGCAAAAGTGACACGTTTCAATTTTATTTTAATGCTCCATTTCCTGAGCCACTACATACTTAATTCTGTAGTTTTTGATACAACATTTGTTTCAAATCTACAACTACATCAATTCCATGTCATCTGTAAATGTAGCAATTATTTCTCTTGATTATACGAGACAATATTAGAAAAGGACATATGTATGCTAAATATGTTTATATTACTTTGATGAAAGCTGTTTCATTTTATAAATTCTTACAATTTTTCAAAAAATTCATTTTTGCAGTAATGTTATTATAATTATCCATAATTGATATATTTTCTTGCATTTACTTATAGCTTTTACTAAAAAAAATACTTTAAAAAGAACTTAAGAATTCTTCAGGCTTAAGAACTTTAACAATGAAATATCTCTATTAAATGCAAACAAAAAAAACTGTTATCCTACAATAATTCACTGTACATTTTTGTTTTAAAGAAGAAGGCAGAAATCCTATTACCATGAATAAATCTGTCTTCTAAAAGGAAATCAATAAATTGGTTTGAATGCAATAAAATTCAACATTGTTGCAATACAATAAAATTCAACATTGTTGCAACAATTTAAAAAATCTATAATTTATTGATATTCCCAGTATACTTCTAATTTTTGTTTTTAAACAGTTTAAAGAATTTAAGATTTAAATGTATTTTTACTTGTAACAAAAGTGAAATGTTTCAATTCTATTTTACTGATTTTATAGTTCAATTTCCCGATATTACCTTAGTTTCAATATCTATTAACATCAATTCCGTGTATCTGTGAATGTAGCAATTGTTTTCTTGATTATACCAGAAAAAATAGAAAAAAAAACATATGTATATAAAATTTGTTTCATTATTTCATTAAATCAGTTACAAATTTTATTATTTAATACTTGTTATAGTAAATTCCTTAAAAAAAAGCATAATTTGACTAGAAAATTAATCAAAAATTGATATATTTTTATGTATTTACTTGAAAAACCAATAATTTAAAAACGGACTTCAAATAAAAATCAAGAATCTTTCAACAATGATGTTAAAAATATCTCAATTAAATGAAACCAAAAAAAAAATAACTGTTATTCTCCCATATTTCACTGTACATTTTTTTTGAAGAAGTCAGAAACCGTATTACCATAATTAAATCTGAAATAATGGAAATAAGCCGCACCTGAAAAACAAACGACCCACCATAATAAATCATCGGTGGAAGAAGACGTTCCTCTAGCTTCTTGTTATTCGTGTTTCCCTCTTTTATTTTGTTTCTTTTTTATTTCTTCATCATCTTCTCTTCTCTTCTTCTTTTTTTCGTTTCATTCCCAGAATTTGTATATGTGACGCTTTTTTCGAAAAGCCATACGCGATTTACGAATACCAGAACCGATTAACATTCAACCCGTGCGTGCCTATACGTACATATGTATGAAAACCAAAAGAGATGAACGATTCGAAACCATTTTGGGGATTTGCACAAAACCATAATTTCAAATTTACTAAAAAAAATAAAAAATATGTATATAATTCAGCACTTAATATTCAACGCTCGTCGCTTTCCATATTTTTATTATTTTGTACGTAAAACCTTCATCGAGATTCCCGCTTTGATAGCAGCACAAAAAAAAGAAACACCTGGTGTAATTAATGTAAAAGTCATTAGTTTTATGGTTATACAGTGAAATTATATAAACTCGAAGAAAAACAAGAAGTTGTTAAGAGACTTTTGCAATTGGTGTCAAAATATCTTTCATTTTATTTCTCCACAGTTGACAAAATGATCACCCATCTAAGTACTATTGTTTAACTATTAGAAGAAATGAAATTTAATTAAATTTTCTTAAAATAAGTTATACTCTTTCCAAAAAAAAACAAAGAAATTCATAGATGGTAAAAAGATCACCCACCTAAGTACTATTGTTTAACTATTACAAAGAATGGAACACAATTATGATAATATTAATAAGATTTTGGAAATTAACATACAAGTCCATAGTTAGTAAAACAATCTCCCATCCAACTATTATTGTTTAACTATTATTATATTTCCAACATAAATTATAGCAAAGAAGTTCATAAATGGTAAAAAGATCACCCACCTAAGTACTATTGTTTAACTATTACAAAGAATGGAACACAATTATGATAATATTAATAAGATTTTGGAAATCAACATACAAGTCCATAGTTAGCAAAACAATCCCCCATCCAACTATTATTCTTTAACTATTATTATATTTCCAACAAAAATTATAGCAAAGAATTCCATATATGGTAAAAAGATCACCCACCTAAGTACAATTGTTTAACTATTACAAAGAATGGAACACAATTATGATAATATAAATAAGATTTTGGAAATGAACATACAAGTCCATAGTTAGTAAAACATTCTCCCATCCAACTATTATTGTTTAACTATTATTATATTTTCAACATAAATTATAGCACAGAAGTGCATAGATGGTAAAAAGATCAGCCACCTAAGTACAATTGTTTAACTATTATAAAGAATGGAACACAATTATGATAATATGAATAAGATATTGGAAATGAACATACAAGTCTATAGTTAGTAAAACATTCTCCCATCCAACTATTATTGTTTAACTATTATTATATTTCCGACATAAATTATAGCAAAAAAGTCCATAGATAGTAAAAAGATCACCCACCTAAGTACAATTGTTTAACTATTACAAAAAATGGAACACAATTATGATAATATTAATAAGATTTTGGAAATGAACATACAAGTCTATAGTTAGTAATACAATCACCCACCCAACTATTATTGTTTAACTATTATTATATTTCCAACATAACTTATTGTAAAACAGTTGTAGTTTCAATATTACTAAGATTGTGGATAAAATTGTTACTAAATAACTAAACCCATCCAAGTATTATTGTTTAACTATTCTAAGCAATCAAACATAATATATCTAATAACAACAGCAAAAATGGAAATATGTTAACTCTGTGGATAGTTTTCGAAATTCTCGATTCCCGGTATAATTACATTGTGCATTGTGTGCCAAAAAAACGGGAGGAGACCGAGATGGAAGATCGTACAAATTATCTTTATGTTTCCATCATCCGTTAAAAATAATCCGCGTTTCTTCATGTTTAATCGCGGAAACGCATTGTGGCTTGCTTGAAAAATTGGGATGCGAACAAGTGACGGTTCTGCTAAGAACGTGCGAAAAAATCGGGAAAACCAGAGCGACTGCCAACAAATTTCCACAGGTAGATGATGAGAGATGTAAACATCTTCTCACTTTGTGTTTCGGTGCAGTTCAGTTACGAATTTAGAATACTTTCGTAACTTCTGTTAAATCATAACAAATTTTAACCTTTTCATATTTGTCATAGTTAAGCAATTTGTGAAATGTTCAAAAATTAGAAATGATAATTACAATTTTCATTAATTATTATTCATTTCATTTATAAGTGTTCTAAATTAGCTACGTTTTTAGTATAAATACTCATCTTATGAACTAAATTAACTAGAAAAAATGTATAGTTTGAAAAATAATCAATTATTTCATGTAACTGTGAATTATAATTTGAAATAATGAAATTATGATTTTGTTGATGCAACTAAAATTAATATGAAAAAGAAATTAAATAAATTCTGTATATAATTAATGTGACCTCTTTGTTTCAGGTGAGTGAAATTTCCTTGGAGCGTTCGACAATTATCGAAAATAATAACAGCATTCCGAGTCGTTACTTCTTCCGCAATACAAAGTAAGTTTTTCTTTTTTTGTACAAAACTTTAAATTAGAAGCGGGACAATGTGCATGCACTAGTTATGCGGATTTAATCTGCAACCAGCATCGCGGTATTTAGTGTTATTAAAAAAAAAAGGAGGAAATAATAAAAGAGGGTGGGAAAAACAAAACAAAACAACGAAAACTGAAAAAAATAAAAGAGCAAGGGGGTTGAAGGAGGTCCGAACTGTTGTAAGATTCGTATCGGAAAATCGGGGCCACAATAATTCTTGTACAACACACGGCGTTATATGGTGATTAGCATTTAATGCGAATGGGGTGGTTTTGGTGGGTGGCAGTGGAGGAGGGAGAATTAAAATCGAAGTTTGTTATTAAATAAAATCACACTCGGCACAATCACACATAGGAGTAGGTAGCGTCGGTGCAGCTATACCCATACCTAATTTACATGCATAATCACGAAAAATGCCGTACATTAGTGGCCAGATACGGATCTGGACATGGAATATCGGAAAGCTTTAACGCCAGCCGGCCAGTTCACTTCTGACTCGTTTCATCCCAGTTCACAATCGATGAAAACATTTACATCAAAATATTCCTCAAAACAACATCAATAGTAATGCTAATCATTAATGAGAATCATCAAAAATCTAATCTAGTTTTAGTATTTCATTGAACCATTATTGTGTGTACTTGTAAAGGTGAGTACACACTACCAAAATGCAACACAAATTAGTATTACAGGTTAATCTGTCAAAAGAATATGTACACACTGTAGAAAGTACCAATAAGGTATAAATACAAAGTCAATAATAAACATTAATTATAAAGATCAACCGAATGTTAATATTCTTGTATTAGTTAGATATATAAAGGTCATTTATAAAGGTGAGTACACACTCCAACAAAAAAATGTAAAAATTACTTTGTTATGACAGGTGCTGTCACCACTGGCAGATTTTGTAGAAATTTTACTAGTTTATTGAAACTTTTCTGTACGCACTACTAAAATACAGCTCAAATTAGTATTACAGATTAATCTGTCAAAAGAATATGTACACACTGTAGAAACTATGAAAAAGTATAAGTACAAAGTCTATAGGAAACATCCAATAAATTAGATTTCAATGACATAAAATCATGTATTTCATAAAACATCATAATATTTTGAGCATTTATAAAGTACTACTACTAAAAAATTAAAAATTACTTTCTAATGACAGGTGCTGTCACCACTGGCAGATCTTGCAGAAGTTTTACTAGTTTATTGAAACTTTTCTGTACACACTACCAAAATACAACACAAATTAGTATTACAGGTTATTCTGTCAAAAGAATGCGTACACACTGTAGAAACTATGAAAAAGTATAAGTACAAAGTCTATAAGAAACATCCAATCAATTAGACTTCAATGACATAAAATCATGTATTTTATAAAACATCATAAAATGTTGAGCATTTATAAAGGTGAGTACACACTACTAAAAATTTTAAAATTACTTTGTTATGACAGGTGCTGTCACCACTGGCAGATCTTGTAGAAGTTTTATTAGTTTATTGAAACTTTTCTGTATACACTACCAAAATACAGCACAAATTAATATTACTGGTTAATCTGTCAAAAGAACACACACACAGAAGAACACACTGTAGAAACTTCCAAAAAAGTATAAGTACAAAGTCTGTAAGATAAATCCAATAAATTAGATTTCAATAACATGAAATCATGTATTTTATAAAACATCAATTATAAAGATCAACCGAATGTTAATAATCTTGTAATAGTTAGAAATATTTTGTGCATTTGTGAGTACACACCACA
>NW_017096163.1:19340-21401 GCF_001412225.1 Nicrophorus vespilloides | reverse complement strand
TAAAAATTACTTTGTTATGAGAGGTGGTCACAGCACCAGTGGCGGATCTATAAGAGGCACAAACACAAATTTGTTTAAAGCCCTCAAATAGTATAATTAACTGGTTTACTAGGGCCCACGACTTTCTTAATGTGTTATCCAAGAAACAAACATCCTCCCTTAACATTCAACATTATTTTTTTTAATTGTTGTTTAGGCTCTATGATTTTTCTCTCTTTCAAATCAAGTGGGCCTCAAGTTAAAAATGTGTCTCAGTACTTAAAAATATCTCAAGCTAACTGAATAATATTTTGCGGAGAGGACAAAGATTTGAAGTTCCACCACTTATTGTCGCCCACTATACGTTGGTACTTCTGTCAAAAGAATATGGATAAGGTGTCAAATACTATAACTACGTAATATGTACCCGCTACAGTATACTACAACTTTTGCTTGAAATAACAATTAAATTAGATTTACATACAATTAGTCACTATTATATAAAATATCAATTATTACGATTATCAGGAAGTTAATATCTATGAAATATGTTTATATATAATACACATTAAACGAATCATGCTTCATTACTACAAATATCTCGTACTATGCATAACCTTCAAGTTGATACACCTGTCAAAATAATACGAATAAGTTGTCAAAAACGTCTAAAAAAAATGGTAAAATTCAATTATGATTCAATCATTCAACAAAACATTCCTATGAATACTTATAAAGGTTAGTATAAACTATAAAAAAAATGCAAAAATTTCATCACTTTTACCAGATTATTTCATAAACTGCATTCACTTTAAGTAATTCATACCAACTTGCAAGATTACGTATATTTTGTCAATACACGAAATTTACATATTGTTAATTAAAAATACAACAGAAAAATATCATTGTCAGAGGTGTTTATTAAACGAGATTTTAAAAATCAATTATTATGTAAAACATCAATATCCGGAAGCTAATACAGTGTCTTGATGGAAACATTATTTTTAATGTTAATTCAATGTTAATCGCTTATTCATAAGAATATACATATTTATTAATATTGCATTGTGTATGCACACTTGCTACTAACTATAGCTTCGGGCAGAATAATTTATTTCGTACATTTGTTTCAACACAATCATAATCTCATAAATTCAGATACAAAAATATTTTTTATAACTACATACAATTATTACTTAATACAAAAATTAATTGAAGAAATATTTATATTGAATTTATATAAATTCGCTAAAAAAAATGAAAAATTAAAAAGTTTTACTTGAATTTGGAAATATTTAGAAGTAATATTATTTCACTAATTTTATAGTTACTTCAATTTAAATTATCAACAGTATTATTTTACTAATAATTTGATTTAGTCAATTATTGAAACTAATTATTGTCAACAAAATGATTTAAAAAAAATGTAATTAATAATCTTTTCAATTTTTCCTAGCAAAAATTGCAATATTTTTGTTATTACATCAATTATAAAAATAAATATAAAATTATGTCCTTTAATAGAATCATATTAAACTAAATTTTAATTAAACTTAAAATTTATTGTAGAAATTCATTAAATAATTTCTCAAGATTCGATCAAGTATTTCAGTATTAAAATTGTTTTCTGATTTCCATATAAGTTTTTCTTATTTATGTAAAAGAATACGTCATATTATTAACAAAATTTGACAGATATAATTTGTTTAAATTTTATTTAAAATTTCACCATTTCGAAATATTTTCCATAAAAATTACAAACAACAACATTATTTCCCGCATATATTGTTGTGACATGCATTAATTATGGAAACGTCCATGTAAACCAAATGCGTATGACATAATGCAGGCGAAAACGTCCAATCGCGTGATTGGGATGTATGTGGATTAAAATTAATCTATATACATGCATAACGAGAAAGAGAACACAACAATAAATATATAAATGTATACAATAAAAAAAATTACGTGATTCGAAAAAATGTAATAAATAAATGCGATATTACAATTTTCGTGTGATTTATTTTAAATTGCCGGGGGCAGCGCGAGCATTGTTGTTTCCATCCCGTGTGAAATGCGCCA
>NW_017096163.1:0-19324 GCF_001412225.1 Nicrophorus vespilloides | reverse complement strand
CCCCATCACAGCGCTTGACCATGTGCGATTTTAGCAATGATTTACATGCGACAGTTCCGCAATTATTGAAATTTCGTACTTTACAACTACAAACGAACACAATTTTAACAGATTTTTTTTATTGCAATTTCCTATTTCCCATCAGATTCCGAAGAATCTACTATAATTAACAGTAATCTATATTTAATAAAGAAACAAATTTTAGTCATTCTGAGAAAGGAATCATTTAAAGGTGAGTACACATCTCGAACAGTTTATTTCACTGTTATAGAATATATCCATAATCAAATTGGTAAATCCTCCGACTTACTAACTCCCGGACTTACGAACAAAATTCTAACTTGTTACAAGGAGATCTATAGTGATAAAAAACTATATATATATATTCAATAAAATTTAATATTTTTGGATGCTCTACTCTCTGTTTTGTTGCATTTGTCTATTTTATCGTTTTTTTGCTAATTTTGATCTATTTTTCAAATTAAGAGTAAGAACCATGACAAAGTGTGGTAAGATAAGTATATTTTGAAATTTTTAAAATTCCCCGATTTACGAACAATTTCGACTTACGAACAACCCTTTGGAACGGAGTTAGTTCGTAATTCGGGGATACCTATACTTACCATAAGATTATATAGAAATTAATAATTTACAAAAAAAAACAACTAAAAAATAATCAAATTAAAATATAAAAATTTATAAAGTTTCAAGTCTGTTAATTTAATTTAATTACATTTCACTACTAAATATTACTTATTTTTTTCTATGATGAAATACGCAGATCAAATTTATCTCAATCCAGAATTAGCCAACTAATCTAAACGACTTTACACACAAAAAAAAACTTAATGGAAACCTTCATTATAAATATATAAAATGGTTTATATACATACAAACGCGAATTTCGTAATTGCTATTGCTAAAATTCGCTGTATTAATTGAATTGCGCTACTAAATTTACGCAATCTCGATTATAAATAATCAAAAAAAAAAGAGATGAACTAAATCTCTTTTTTTTCTCTTTGTCCTCTGGTAAAATGAATTAAAACGAATGGCCGTGTTTCTCATTCAATTAACATTTATTTATTTGTTTATTCGATCGATTCGTGGCCGCTTTCTAAAAATACCGAAACACCAAAAATAGATTCGAACTCCGTTGCCGTTTGTTTTTTCCTCCTCTCTCTGTTCCTTTGGTATTCTCCATCAGTTTTCTACGTCGCTTATGTTTTATTGTATTTAAATGAGACGGGCTCAAAGCAATTAACATCAATTTTCTCGTTAGTTTTCTATCGATAATTTAATAAGAACATAGTTAACAATTAGCAACTAATATTTCCTTAAATATCCTTCAAAATTTTTGTAAATTATAGGAGATAATATTGTGTACTTGTTATACATTTTCTTGTCTAAATGGTTATCAATAATTTATTATGATTGTAAATTGTATTTCTTGTATAAAAAATTAGGATTTTATTGAGAATTTTTTGGTAAATTTTAATATTCTCATTGAAACAAATATAAAACCCAAACTTAATTTAATCTCATTACCTAAAATAACTTAAAAAATACAAGTTTTTGAGATAATCATAGCAAACTTAAATAATGACACAATATCAAGTTGAAAATCTTCATGTCTGAATCTGTGTTTCTTAAGTAATGTTCATAATTAACATTACTTTATGGAGTTACTTATGAAATGTTTTTACTAATCGTATTAAAAACCTCAAGTATGATTAATACAGTTTGGAAACTTGTTTTTCATGATCTCATTTTGGACAAATTACATAATTTGCTTATATTTTAGTTATTTATCTATAGTTTAATGTTATTTATTTAATAATGTCTGCAATTTGTTTTGAAATATTGAAATAAAATAAAAATAATTAAAAAAAAAAAAATGTTGAGACACTTTTGGTAAATTTAGTCTCTTTGTACATATGTAAAAAAACTTCATTCATAATTTAGTCTTATTTTCCTTATTTATAACAATTTTACAAAACGTGAATATTTTTTGCACATAAATACAAAATTTTATTATATAATAATGATTAATGTAATTGTGTTAAATTTCAATCAATTTTAAAAATTCAATGACAAAATTACCTAAAAAATCATGAAATTATATAAAAGTAATTCTTTAATAATTAGTTTTATTTTTGTAAAAATTACATTTTTTTCTCAAATCAAAGTTTTCTATTTTATATAATAAAATTTTAAAAAATGAGACATTTCATACATTTACTCACTTTGTACATATGTGAATATGGGTCAATAAAAATTGTAAAATTTCATACATAACTTAGTCTTATTTTACACATTTAAAACAAGTTTAGAAAACAGGAAATTGTCATTTTCAATCAATTTTAAAAGTTCATGAAAAAGTTAATAAAATGTTAAATAATTATTGAATTGTTCAATTGTATTTGCTTTAATATTGAATTAGATATTATTTGTATTATGGATCAATTCAGTGTGGGATGAATGTAAGGGATGAAAAATGGAAAATAATGGATGAGCATAGCGAGAATGTGTGTGTGTGTAAAAGATGATGTTGGGTTGCGAAGTAGTGGAGGGAATATAAGAAGCACGCTCTGAAGTAGGTCTGGGTTAATGCTTCTTCCATATTCCTGCTGTAGTAGTAGTAGTACGCGACTTTATGGTCTCGCAAGGTTACTTTTATTTCAATGTCAATCCCACCTACTTTTCACTCACTCTTTCTTTCGCCTCATTGTCCCGAATATTTATTTCAGCACCATCCTTGATTCAATTAAACTTATATTTATTAAAATTACCTTCACGCGCGCGTTCCTACGACCTTACGACAAAAAAGAAAAAGAAAGAGAAGAAACGACGACGCTAATCAACATCATCAAAGCTTAGAGCAAAGACGCGTCCGAGCATCACATGATGATGGATTAGGGTGAGAGAGAGTCCAGGAAACGCAATGAATATGAATTAATTCTTCGTCGAAATCGTTCCCTTCCTCGCTCCACATCGTCTCCTCTCACTTAACTATATATATATATATATGTATACAAATGTTTTGTCTTCTTCGGGATGGAAAAAGGGCCATTGTGTTCTCGCGTATGAAGTGACAATGTTTCCCACAGAAAAACGGGGGCTACCTGGGATAAATGAAGTGTACACATTAGTTAGCTCTTTTTTGGACAGTTGGTAGCCAGGATATCCATCATCTGACCAAAACAACAGCGGTCCAAGGCAGGTCGTGGTCGGAAGGTGCGCGCCCTTCTGACCATTCATCGCGCTGCTCCACTGGGACCTACCCCAAACTCTGTCATCCTCCAAACAATACTTAACTTATTTTACCTGCACGAAAACCCCAAAAACGCATGCATATAGAAAAGCACGGATTCACATTGCTTTCAGAAAAAATCGAGAAATGGATTAGCCGAATAATTTGTGATTTCCTCCTGAAAATACACATTCATTCCCGTCGCCCAAAAATTGATTGATTCTCCTGTCACCATTCCAACGAAACTATAATAACCGACATCACGTGTTTCCATCTCTTCGTGTCCAATTCTTCTAATTGAAAACAAATATCCTTCTCAGCCAAATTATGTATATATAAAAAAAAAACTACAACGACCAAAAAAAAATGATGTTAAACATATTGATTCGCAGTAATTTCGGTGTCGAATCGATAAATTTGTAAGAAACGAAAACGTGCATGTAAATACGTCGGAGAATCACCATTATTCATCACCCTGTCCATATATTTGTTTTTAATAACAATTTTATTTCGCTCATTGCGTTACTGTCATTTCGGAATTGCATTCCTTTTATACTTTAGTATTAAGAATGAATCATTTTCACTCACCATTATTTAGGTCAATACTGAATTCCCATAATCCTTACGATATTGAAGCAAACCAAATGCAGAACTTATATTGAAATTTATCACCTTAAACAATAAATACAACAATAACAACATTATCTTCAATAACAACTAGTTTTTTTTTCTTTTGTAAAAATTACCTTTCATTCTTATACGAAAACGAATACTTGTCATGTAATAAAATTTTCAAAAAAAAAGGATGCATTCACAGAGTCACAATAGATTCCAACTATTTATCTATCAATTTTGATTTTCATAGAGAGACGTGACAATAACTTTTTTTTTATTCGAGGATTTTACAACTGCAAGAAAGGGTTGGATTCTTCTTTAAGTTTATAAAGAAAAAGATTATTTTTTTTGATAAATTTTAATACTGAAATGATTAATTGATATAATATTAACACTGGAATCTTCAAGAGTTTGCGTCTAGTAAATAAAAACATAAATCATCGAGTCAAATTGACAATCGTTTTTCATAAATAAATTTGAAAAAATGTTTGCTTTTATTGAAGAATCAAGTGTTTTTTCTTTAAATTTTTATTAGTTTCAATAACTAGTTAACAGTTGTTGAAGCTAATAGAAATGAAAAATCTAAATAATTGTTTTAATCTACATTTGTACCTTAAATGTAGATTAAAACAATTATTTAGATTTTTCATAAAAGATAAACTTGAAAATGTTTAAACTTATGCAACGAATCAATTCGTAAATTTGAATTAGTACTAAATAGTATTCAATTGTATAACAAAAGAAACTTACTCTTCTTTTTGTATTTATTTCTTTGTACTACTTTTAGATGAAATTTGTTTTTTCTGTTTCACTGATTTCTTCAATTTCTAGTATTGATCCATCATATTTTTTTTTTAACAATGTTTCTCTTTCTCTCTCTTCTATTTTCATATTTTCGTTTCCCTTTGATTTCACTGGGAATTCGTAAATTTATTTTGACACTTCGTGAGCACGCAGATGTGACATTGCGTCGAGGGGGAAACGACGATTGTTCGATCACAGCTTGCTTTAAATTTTCCGTTTCCTCTAATTAAAATGTTAATGCGAGCCGAAAGCATGAACACAACTATTGCTATACACATTTTGTTACTTTGTTCAATACACTTTCATTCATTTTATTTTTATTCATAGAATTTTACAATTTCGAAAATGAATCAATTACACTTTTAACCATTAATTGTTAACTTTCTTACTTTAATATTTACATTTTTTTAATAATCAATAATAAAGTAAAATGAAGTTCAATGAAATTTAAATATAAATTTAGTTTAGGCATGATTTTGAACAATATCTCTTCATAAAGCAAATATTAAAATGTCAGTGTTACTTTCATGATGATATTAGTTAACTATTGCTACATAAATTTTGTTACTTTGTTACACAATTCAATACACTTTCATTCATTTTATTTGTATTAATAGAATTTTACTTTTTTCTTTTAATTTTACAATTTCGAAAATGGATCAATTACACTTCTAACCATTAATTCTTAACTTTCTTACTTTAATATTTACATATTTTAGTAATTATTTCAATAATGAAGTAAAAAGTTTCAATATACCAATTAAATTAAATTGCAATATAAGTAGAGGACGATTTTATTACATAAATTTAGTTTAGGCATGATTTTGAACAATATATCTTCATAAAGAAACAACTAAAATTGCTAGCTACATTTTGTACTTTGTTACACAATTCAATACAATTTCATTCAATCTACTTTTAGTATAGGAATTTTTACATTTTTAAAAATTTTATAATTTCGAAAATAGATCAGTTATCATTATTTTTTTTATAGATGTTAAACCTCTTCTACTTATTTGCTTTAAATATTTACATTTTTGTTGTAATTATTTCAATAATAAAGTAAAAAGTTTAAATAAACCAATTAAATTAAGTTGAAATATATTAGTTATTTTACAAATATTTGTTAAAACTTTATTACAATCATAAAAAAATGGTAGTTAAAAATTATTTTTGAATACTCTAAATTTAAAACACATAAAATTGTTATATTAGTAATTTTTACATTTAGTACAAAGAACTTTTAGCAAAACTTTGATATGTAATCTTATTACTTGTTATAATACAAACTTCAATGAAAAACATAATATAAACAGATATTTTCTGATATTACATAAATGATAAAGATTCAGAAATACTAAAAATATAAGAAAACTGGATCTATAAATACATAATTATTATAATTTAGCTTCTATTTAATTATATAATTTCCAAAATATTTCGAATAATAATTGTAATAATAGTAATTATTTAAAATAGTCTTTCCATAATTTAGATATTTATAATTATTTTAGTTTCTTACATAATAATTGATAATCATGACAAATGTATCTCTTAATGCGTACAGTGTGGATTATTCATTTATTTTAAATAATTGAAAAAGAAATTCCAAAGTATTTCGAATATTCATTGTAATAGTAGTAATTATTTAAAATTATTAAACTTTATTTCCACAAATTACAAATTCATTATCAATTTTTTTATGTGCTTACATAATAATTGGTACGCTTAACAAATGTGTCTCTTAATGCTTATAGTGTGGATTATTCAATTGTTTTTCCTAATACAAAATGAAATAATTATAGATATTTTATGATATTTCATGAATCCATACTTTTTTTATCATCGCTTGACTTCCTGCATATGCAAGGATCTCCTCTTTCGCGCCTCAACTGTCAATATCGACGCACTTTGATTGCATAACCCCGTCCGATGCATACAATGCCATGTTCACATTACCGTCTGCACACCACGCCCTATCCAAAACGAGAATAATCGAAACAAAACATTTTCTTTCAGAAAAGAAATCTCTCTAAATTTCCATTATTTATTTACTCTTTTATTTTTCTCCTCTCATCTTCTTTTTGACATAAAAACAATCGGGGATTAATTAAACTGGGAAAAAGAAAACCCTCCGAAATGCGCAATTTTCTTAAGTACAGTCGGTAATCGATAGCCCCCATATGCGAAATCAATTCAAGCAAAACTCTCTTTCTCTCCGTGTTGCCTGGGCCACCCCCCTCAGGCACAGCCTCGCATTCTCTCCCCGTTTTCCTTCTTCTTCTTTTTTTTTATTTCAGTTTAGTATACATATACTCGCTCTCTCCGACTTGTTCTTCCTCCGTTCAACTCAGCTTTGTTCTTCGTTTTATTTTCTTTCTTTCTTTCTTTCTTGCGTTTTAAACGCCATTCTTTAGTTATCACATTATAATAGACTCGGCGCAAGGGCCTACATATACAGTGCGAAATCGCAAGTGTGTAAGACAATCGGTTGGTTTATGCATGGATGTGGGTATGCGCTGTGCGTCTGCATGTATAAGTGTACGTATGTGGATGGATGTGTGTGAGTATGGGTATGTGGGTGGTGGAGAGAACCCGCGGGTTTGCAGGAACCATGCAGGTTCTACAATATCCGCGAGAAGCCGCGGCTATTGGACGGGCGAACCACGCCTCCCGCGACTTGTCACCTACCGGTATGCAAATGCTCCCCACTTACAGCATCCTCATCTCTCGCAACTGCGTTCCTCGGCTGCTCGGAGGCCCCCGGCTCTCTAGATTCATATACAGAGTGAGCGCAGCGCGGCCACTGCCGCCGCATCCTTCCTTTCCAACATCATCACCACCTATATCCAATCTTCCTCACTACAATTCCAATTCTAACACATCAATCTCTCTTATACTACTCACAAACATTAACAACAAGAATTCTTATCTTTACAAAACTAGTCAAGTTCAACAACAACGAGTTTAATTAATAAAAATTTCTTTTACCATTAAGAAAAGTTTTTTGTTTGTTTTAATATCTTCCTCACTACAATTCCAATTCTCACACATCATTGTCATCAAACATTATTATTCTTCAATAAAATCCTTAATCTATACAATTCTTGTCTTTACTAAACTAGACAATTTCAACAGTAACGACTTTAATTAATGAACATTTTTCTTATCATTAAGAAAAAAAATTAATCTCATTGAAACTATATTTTGTTTGTTTTAATATCAAGAATATTAGAATCTTCCTTACTACAATTCCAATTCTAACACATCAATCTCTCTTATACTACTCACAAACATTAACAAAAGGAATTCTTATCTTTACAAAACTAGTCAAGTTCACTTACCATTAAGTAAAGTTTTTAGTTTGTTTTAATATCTTCGTCACTACAATTGCAATTCTCGCACATTAATCTCATCAAACAATAATAATATTCAAATAAATCATTAATCTATGCACATTCTACACACAATTTCAATAATAATGACTTTAATTAATGAAAATTTCTCTTAACATTAAGAAGAAGCAACATAAAATTTTAAACTAATTGAAACTGTTTTCTGTTTGTTTTAACATCTTTCTCACCATAATTCCAATTCTCACACATCAATATCATCAAACATTATTATTCTTCAATTAAATCATTAATCTATACACATTTAACAATAGAAATTCTTGTCTTTACTAAACTAGACAATTTCAACAATAACGACTTTAATTAATGAACATTTCTCTTACAATTAAGAAAAAACAACATAAAATTGTAATCTCATTGAAACTATATTTTGTTTGTTTTAATATCAAGAACATTTATAAATTGTCTTACAGATGGGAAACTCAATCCGTTTGTATCATTGTATTTACTTTAATATTAATATTGGCAAATTATCAAGAACTGTACTTTACATTATAATACTTTTTCAACTGTGTCTAATGTCGACATTTCTCATGTTTATTTTAGTAAACTCAATTTAAACTACCATTATTTCTCCTTAGATTTGGATTTAACTGAATATTTTAGAATATATATTTTTTCAACTTTGATTATTTTTTTAATTCATATGTAATTTCTTGTTTTATTAATTATCTTTATAAATTTACACTAACAATTTTTATTGAACTTTGTAATTTTACTTTACTTTTATAACTTTTCGTATTATTGAAGATTTTCAGAACTTAATTTCATCTTATTCTCATGTTTTCTTCAGTTTTATTAATATTCTCAATGTATTCTCTTATTTATACTGAATTCAAACTATTTTATACAAATGTACATTTATTAATTGAGAACAATACAGAATTGCGTTCAAATCGTAAAAGTAACATTTTTCTATGGAATCTCAGGTATAAAGATTTTCACCTTGAACTTTACTTATTAAGATAGAAACTAGTACACCTTACATTGATTTTTTTTATATAGAAAACATATGTGCTTGAATCAAGTACTATTTATTATGTTGAATTTAAATTACACGCATTATATTGTGCAAATATTAATTAACATTAACAATTTGAACTAGATTTAACTCTAACAATAAGTATACATTATATAATGTAAATATAGTTACACATTTTCTTTCTTCAAATATAAATTTAATGAAAACTTATCAGTAATATTTAAATTTTAACTAAATTTGTATAAATACACAATTTATTATCTAAAATAAATTATTTGATGTTTCTATAATTTTTTTTATTAAAATTGTTTATTATATAATAATTGTAGTTGTTTTCATTCATTTTGTCTTGTTGAAAAGTAACATTGTATGAAATTTGTCAAGAGGACTAAAAGAGTATCAATGGATCGTAAAACGAAATGAAAGAGAAAAAGTATACGCTAAAAGCGAAGTTATAATAAAAGCGGGAACGGTTTAATTACGTAAAATCGTGAATTAGGAAAAAAAAGATAGGGAGAATAATTGCATGATTGCGAATTAAGATTTTCATTAAGATTGGCCTGATGGAATATGGTGGTGTAATAGGGAAGAAAGAGACTGGAATGTATTAATTTAATTATATCAGATTTCATATGGAAGTTGAGGTCTCTCCGCCAACTTCGTCTCACCATATCGATCGATCCTGTCTCCTCTCTCTCATAACCAACCACTAAAAGTAGTCACTAAGTAAGCGAATGTGAACTATGAAATCATCGCAGTTTTCATATCATTTTACTAGTATAAAAGTTTAATGAACTTTAGCGTTTTTTTCGAAATGAATTCATTCGATTGTAATAAAAAAAAAATGGCAATGTGCAGATGTTAAGCTGCAGTTAAAGATAGAGATGTAAATGACGGTGGACATGGTTCGGGTATTTCGGAAAGAGCCGTATAAGTTTTATCGTGCAGATAAAGATTAACGTTACAAGGATCGAGGAATGGTATATCTAATTATTGGGTGGATGGATGGATGGATATTTCGAGAGATGGGCGAGATGCGTGTGTGTGGAAGAGAGAGTTAAAGTATAGGAGCGGAGGCCGTCCTCAACCAGTATTTTATAAATACGGCGACGTTTATGCCGTATGAATAGGGAAAATATCGTAATAAAAGTTTTTGAATGAAAATCGTATAAAGTTGTAGATAATAAGTTTTAGATGTAACGAGATGGTCGTTGCCTACATGCGTGCGTGCATGGTTTAAATCCTCGACCCGTTTCACTCCGTTGTCGCATTAGGTTTTAAGTGTGTATACCGATTTAAATTTAGTGAGCACCTTTTGGTTTGGCTAAGCTCTTTTAATATGCAAATGCGATGGCACGATACGATCATGGGGGTATTATAACATAGATAGGACCTGTAAATAAAATTTTATTCCTCCCAAGAAAACTCGCGCACAAGCAACAACAACACGAACACTATGTCTATTTGTTATTTGTTCAAGGCGTTCGGATTTAATTGACGTTAATAAGATTTAATGCTATGCCATAATTATCCAATGGAAAGTTGCCGCTCGCTCTGCTCCAAAACGTACATTATTAGCAATTAGCTTCAGCCTTTTCTAATTTCATTCTGCGCCAAAAGATAGACGGAGACGACGATCTAGCAGAGCAGACTTTGGCATAAAGAAGGAGCAAAATAAAGAAACGAGTTAAGTAAATACAACTAAACAAACCGAATAAAACGTTTTCACTTCGCGTCACGATAAATGCCGAGAACGGATTTATGGATTGACTCTGATTTCGTTTCAAATGCATCTCGTTACTTGGCTTTAATGTTTACCAGCCACTACAAAAAAAGTATATATTTATATATATAACAGCCTTTCAATCCAAGCATTTGCATTTTCTATTGCAAATCTGTCGACAGAACGTGCATTAATAAAAGTGAACACAAAATAATTACTTCATTCAAATTTGCTGCAACTACAGTACATAATACATTATTCACTGAATTTATTACTCAACCAAATGCGAAATCATACAACAAACAAGTTTCTAAACAATATAATTCTTACAATTATCAAATATATTAGATAATTCATTTACGCAATAAAACATATTTTTCGTACAGTAAAATTTACACAAACTTATAAGAAATATTTGTGTAAATTGATTAGTTTTAATTCTGAAATGAATAAAAATGTTTAATTTTTTACTATATATATAAAAAATATGTAAATTTAGCAGAAATTAGCTCATTTTTTGTAAATGCAATTATTCAAGTTTAGGAATATGCTGGGGCATTTGGAATGTTGAACAGTTTTCGATGCGAATTATATTCCATTCGTTTATTTATTTAAACGTAAAAGTCGTAAAGATTGGTAATGTCCTACAAAACTGTATTTTCTCTTCGTGCCGTTTGCGCAATGAAAAAAAAAATAACATTACACCGATTGGAATTGTGCAACAGTTATTTTTGTTTTAACTGTAATAAATAATTAATACAAAAAAAACTACTTATCCGAGAAATCTATATGTTATTAGTGTATGTATTTACGACATTTTTATATTTTTGTTATGTCATGTTATTACTTGTTTTTCGTATTCTTTAATAGCAAATGTTTAAGAAAAAAAATTGGAGAAATTTTTATGAAATATTTTTTTTTTGATTTAATCAATTTTATTACTGAATAAGATCAAATAAAGTTTACTTAAAGCAATGTAATTTAAATAACGAAGTAAAATTTGTATAAAATACAATACTGAAATGAAGAAATCGAAATTTGCAAATGGTGACCTTAATTGTTGAAAAAAACAAAATGAAATAAACGTTAAAATCCTTGCGTTTTCTGCTTCTTATTACAATTTATTTGAGTGTCTAGTAAACGTTAACAAATGGAGGTTAAATACCGGACATCGAAAATCCAAATTTGGAAATACTGACCTCAAATTCTAGAAGAAAACAATACAATAAACATCCTTGCTTTTTTTTCACTTTTTTGTATAATTTATATATATGTGATTTTTTTTTATAATAATTAAACTCAAAATACATAAAACATATGTTGTATAATTTTTAACAGAAATTTATTTAACATTTTATGTATTGTACAAGAAAACAACAGATGTTCAACAAATTTATAAAAATGAATATTTTCCATTTATAATTTAGAAATATCCAAGTTATTAAAGTTAATAGATTGTATAAATATGCATTTTCTAATATAAGTCATTAGCATCAATTACAAAATCTATGTTTACAAAAGTTAAACAATAAAAATATATTGGAAGGGTGATCGATTCCATCTAGAAAACATAAAGAAATATTATTAATAAGAATATTGTTGTCAGTTAGGAAGTAAAGCTTTTAATAAATACACACACTCAAAAAAACTATGACTAACAAATTAAGCTATTGAATTATTTGCGAAGGTTGGTGTTCATTATGCTTTGAAGTGGTGCATTCCATCATCAAAAGGATGAATTAAAAAAAAAATAATAATAAAAATTGAAAATATGCCATCACGTTTATTTCGCTCATAAAATTAAGTCCGCAACTGATTTGGAACGTGCCATAAATCCATTTCATCCTTTCCATTCACATACATACATTTTTTTTTCCTACATTCGTTGCATTCTTTTATTGATATTAATTCATGTATGTAGGTGTACCAGAATTATTTATCATTTTTTCATTATTATCATTACCTTTTAATAACGGTATTACAATGCTTGCAGTTCCACGAAATGGCGAAACGAACACACATAGAAAATAAAAAAAGAGCGAAAATAATGGTAATAATACATCATCTAATGGCACAACTGTGATTCCGTACCCATTACGAAATTATCACAATTAATTTCGCAATCCGTCATTAAAACTCAATTATTTTGCACAACCGTGGACAGATTTATTGTATATTCAATAAATTTTGCAATTTTCTGAACGATTTTTCACAAGTTTTCACTAGTATTCGGATCGGATTTGATGCAGGCTGAATGGAAATCTAAAACGCTTACTTAATATTAATATAAACGTTTTCAATGGAGATATTACGAATTTTAACAAGTTATTTTGACAGCGATCATTCTCGTTATATAATAACGCGTGTAATTTGCCTTTTCGAGTTTGTTTTGATTGAATGCATCATCGAGTGTTTTGCATATGCTTATGGCATGTCTTTGGATTCATTCACACGTGTCCACTCCAGTTACCTCCGCCTCGTCCACATTTCTATTTCAATTCTTAGCTTTAATTAAACGATTGCAGATTTCCATCTTATTATAAAAGTGGCCAATTTTAGCCCATATGTTAAATTCAATATGAACAAAACCTTTTAAGTTATATTAACATGATATTAGTTGGAAAATTTCCATTCACTACTAGTAGTTATATTTCATTGTGGCCCGCGGGCCAGCTTTGGCCCTTACGCAAATTTATAACTAAAAAGACCATTGGATCAAATAAATAACATTGATATACCACATACATCGATTATGCAATCAATGCTGGAAGAGAATCTCGCAGATGCATCGCATTGACAAGCATTTAAATGCGTCTAACAATCTGCGTGCCGGATCGAGAGAGAATCGTGCCCGGTCGCATTCTTTATTTTCTGGAAGGCCTCCGGGTGAGAGAGGAACGTTTCGTACTTTATATTATTAGGACTCGCGACGTCTTTTCGCAATAATTGTGTGACCTTTGAAGTTCACCGAGTGTGTGTGTGTTGTAGTTAAAATACGAAGGGCAATGTTTCATACCGAGAATAACTTACGTACCTACCTCACACATTTCCTTCAGTTGTCGGAAGAGTTATGCAACGAGGAGACGCGAATGGCGCTATTTATTGCACAATACCGATCGTGAAGCGATTTCATTAATATATTATATAAAGATGAAAGAAATGGCTGTGTAATAACGTGCCATTTCCATAGCCAATCTAAATATGTTTTATTGTTCAGTCTGCAAATCGAATCATCAATTATTCATATTCAGAAAGACCTATTCCGATTTTTTCCTTTGCTTAACGAGAAAACTGTTTAGAAAATGTAATTATTTATGTTTTTAGTGGAAGAAATTGAATTGAAGCTTCAACAGATTAAAATAGATAAAATAAACTGACTCAAGGTAACTTCTACAGAGAAGTGCATCATTCCATATTTCACAGTCAAAGTCAAGGAAGATCTCCGTTATATATACGTTTTTTTTTTCTCTCTCTCCTCTCTTTTTCGTTCTTCTATTCACCTCCTGATTTCGTATATATTTTACTGCCATTCCACCTTCCTTGCGTTTTTTTACTTCTTCATCGTTTTCTTTATTCTTATTACACCGGCTGCGAATTCTATTTCGAATGCGGCAGTGAAATAGCGGGTTTCATAATGCCGGCCGCATCCAACAACAACAATATTATGAAATGCTTTTCCTCTGCTGCCTCCATCTCCGCCACGAAAACCAACAGCCGCCTGAAATGAACTTCTCCAAAAAGCGCATCCAGATTTCCGTCCGTAAGCGTAATTGATTCGAATTTTATTCAAATCAACGCCGCGCCGCAGCTGATAACCCGTTTCCACCCTGCCACGAGCAATTGACCTCAACACCGACCATACAGATCATCCGGAATTTTAATCATGTTAATTCTTTTTTTTTGTCTGATTCGAACGATGAGTGTTCACTTTTTTTTTATGATTATCTTTCCTTGTGATTCAGGTAACAATAAGTCTTATGTAAACTAGATCTGGAATTTTCTGTCTGATGTATAAGTCTTATCTGTTTCACCACGTTTATATTGAAATTTACTATATAAGGGTTTTATCTTTTACTGGTATGATTATGGTTACAACAACTTTTTGTATTTTCATTATAAAATTATTTTTCTTTAATTCAATTTTTTATATCAAAAAACTTGATTTATGTTAATAATATTAAATTTATCATTCTTATATATAAAATTAATATTTGTTGTGAAAATTATATTTTAGTGCATAAATGATGGATTTATTGTAATAACCTTAGCACTAATTGCACAGTTCTTGATTTGGTTAGCTTTTCGATTAAGAGAATACACTTTTTCATGATGATTTTAGAATTGAGTGGTTCCTTTTTCAGGTGATATTTTCAGTCTGTCATTTGTATATAGTCAATTGATTTTGATGATGAATGAGTATGGAGTAGTAGTAGTAGTATTGATGTAGTATGTATATTTTCTATACACTATACAGAAAACGAAATTTAAAAAAAAAAAACGTTCATTTTACCGTGCATGGTAGGTTTAGTGTTAAATAATTTATAAATTTATAACTATTGTTCTATTACTTATATATTATGTAAATTGGGGTTTTTAATTCGTACGTTACTTCTAAATTTTACTGGTGTTATGAAGTGATAACTTTAACATCTCAATTATTAAAAAATATTACTTGTATTTATATTTTCATACATCTTTTATAAAGTATAATTTATGTAACATTTTCAAGCTTTTCAGCTTTATGACTCTATTAGTTAATATTATTTACATTGTATTTTCATTAGTACCTTATTCGTACGTTAATCTTCTATTAATTATTATCTTCTAAATTTAACTGGTGTCATCAAGAGAAAACTTTAATATGATTTCAATTATTACTAGTATTTCCATTTTAATACTTCTTTTATAAACTATACTAGTATATTTTTAGCAATATTTCAGTTTTTTAAGCTTCAAGATTCGATTATTTACTATTTTTTACATTGGATTTTGATTAGTAATTTATTCGTACGTTAATCTAATTATTATCTTCTAAATTTAACATAACATCATATTCAAGATTTCAATTATTAGTAGTATTTCTATTTTGATATGTCTTTTATAACGTATACTAGTATATTTTCAGCAATATTTCAGTTTTTCCAGCTTCATGATTCGATTAGTTAATATTATTTACATTAGTACCTTATTCGTACATTAATCTTCTATTAATTATTATCTTCTAAATTTAACTGGTTTTGATACGTCTTTTATAACGTATTCTAGTATATTTTCAGCAATATTTCAGTTTTTTCAGTTTCATGATACGATTAGTTAATATTATTTACATTGTATTTTGATTAGTACTTTAATCGTACGTTATTCTTCTATTAATTATTATCTTCTAAATTTAACTGGTGTTATGAAGTGAAAACTTTAATATCTTTTCAATTAATACTAGTATTTCTATTTTGATACATCTTTTATAAACTATACTAGTATATTTTCAGCAATATTTCAATTTTTCAGCTTCATGATTCGATTAGTTACTATTATTTACATTGGATTTTGATTAGTAATTTATTTGTACGTTAATCTAATTATTATCTTCTAAATTTAACATAACATCATATTCAAGATTTCAATTATTAGTAGTATTTCTATTTTGATATGTCTTTTATAACGTATACTAGTATATTTTCAGCAATATTTCAGTTTTTTCAGTTTCGTGATACGATTAGTTAATATTATTTACATTGTATTTTCATTAGTACCTTATTCGTAAGTTAATCTTCTATTCATTATTATCTTCTAAATTTAACTGGTTTTGATACGTCTTTCATAAAGTATATTTTCTGTAATATTTCAGTTTTTCAGCTTTATGATTGTATTAATTGATTGAATTTGATTAGTACTATTTATCTGCTTTTAGGTGTTTTCCTTTAAATATTTCTGGTATTATTCACTAACATAATTAATAAGTTTATTATGTTTTTTAATATATAATTTATTTTTCAGAATTTATGAAAAGTTCTAAAATTTCCTTCAGATTGTCGACTTGTTATTTTTTTTGTTTGTTTTTTTTTTTATGTGCGCTATGGGTGTACTGTATTTGTGCGGATTCATGATGATATTTCGCGGATTAGGTGTTGCCTTTAGCGGCGAGTCGGGTGTCATTAGGTGATATGTTAACTACATTGTTAGCGCAAATGGGGTCCCCTCTACGTAATTACGCCCCCTCCCTCTCCTGCTGGTCAGCAGTGCACTGGCCAGAGCATCTCTGCTTGTCATGGATACAGGACGGTTACAACACGCGGCCGTAGTAGCAGGATTACAAAACGCGCCTCTCTCCGCCAGTGTCTTTCCCGTCCGCTATTCGCATCAACACCACCAACAACAACAATAAACAATATATCGCGTCCACCCACAACAAACAACAACAACAATTAAACAACGATCGGGATAACAACAAATTGTTAATCGTCGACCAAAACTAGTAAAGATCCAGTGGTGACTGTGTGTATAAAATATATATATATTTGTTGTGTGTGTGTCCACTCGAGTGTGTTGTTGTATACGAGTTGTCGCAGGAAGTGTGGATGTGTTTCGGTGCATGTGTCTGTGTGTACTGCGGAACAATTTCAACCCGCCACCTTCGTCCACCCTCACCCCAACAACATCATCGAATAATTAAAAAAAATAATTTACAAAAAAAATATATATAAAAATCGACCTTTCATAAGCTGTTGACCGGTGAAACAAACCTTCTGTGTGTGTGTATGTGCAGTTTGTATTATTGTTTTGTGTCTTCCCTATGTTTTGTTTGGGACTATGAAGATTTGCACCAGGAAACCTAGACACGTGACGATCGTAGTAAGTCCAACAAAACTTTTTTTTGTACACGAATTCGAAAAATAAAATCGCTGTTGCAGGATTATCATTATTTCCATTAAAATACAATTACAATGAACATTATTCGAATGAAACGCAAAATTATTCATTTCAAATTGATAAATGATTGCGCAAATGCAATTAATTATAATCAATTTGATTTTCCTTTTACTCGATTATCCGCAATAAAATTAGTAATTTAGAAAATTTACGTTCCTCATCCGTTTATTATAACTTATACTATGAGAATATAATTCAATAAATTCAAAACATATTATTTATTTAATAGAAATGTATTAATATTTACGTTAATTTTACGAGGAAAAATACGCATTTTGTCTTGGTTTTGTACTATGAATCAATAATGATTTATTGTAACACGAGGGACGCTCTAGGTTAAAGACTTCTTTTGGAATCAATAATCGTATTAGACTCTATTCTAACTCCAATCTTATTCCTGCTTTTTCACTAAATCACTAAATATATTTATTATATTAATATTTGTTTAATTTGTTGTTGTTATAAATATTTGCATGTATTATTGATGATTCAATAAAAAAATACTCAACACTCACTTATGAGTGGCTAAATAAAATCTTCAATTATGTATGTGCATGCGAAAGTAATAAATATTTAGTGAAACATGTATTTGGTATTCGGAAACGTACAATATTACTTAATAAATGCTTCTTTCCAGTCATTATTGAAGGTTATTTGTGAACCTTGCTCACGTGCATTAATAATTCAACAAGTTAGAATGCCCACAACCCTAGATAATAGTGCTTTAGTAACAACTGGACTGTCCGCAACCCTTGATAATAGTATTTTTAGTAACAATTGGAATGCTGTTACAAATGCAAACTAATTTTACTAATTATTGAAATTTGAATTTTTATTACTTGTTAATACTTGTAATAACAATTGTGTTTTCTAAAGTTTTCAAGAATTATAATAATATAAGTTTTATTAATGTTGTATTTAGAATTACGCTTGTTTCTAAACTTGTGTTCCAATGTTTATCATGATAGTTGAAATGATCATTTATCAAGTATAGTGTGCACGCAGCATTGTAACAATATTCAATGTTTTTATGTGTATGTGTTCAATGTTAATTTTGGATGTTAACATGTTTAGAAAAACGTTGATTCAAGTTGAATAAATGGAAAAAATATTATAAACTAAATTTGCTATTGTTTGAGTTGTAAAGGTTGCGTAAGTGTGTATGTACCTTAAAATAATCCAGACACAGTGGATTTGGAATGTCGTGGATCTTGCGTGCTCTCCGACATTACTCAATGTTCTTTAAGTGTATATAATTAATGTTAAGACTTATTTTTTTTTGTGTAAGACTGTGTGTGAGTGAGGCATGGGTGTTGTCGCGGACTTCCGGTCTGTACGGATCCTACGCGTTGCCGCATTAATTGCTCGAAATTGTAATTAGTTCTGTTAAATTTCAGTCGTCAATCAGTCGCGTCTGGTGTGTTTATTGGGGGCAACGGTTGTTGTGCCACACAGCCGCCCAGCCACCCACCACCCTCAATCTCCCAATCAAATCACCACCTCCTCTTGCTGCCTCCACCCTCTCGCATCGTTGATATTATTAAACAAAAGAAGGAAGGAAGGAAAGGCGCGCACATCGTGCTGCTGCTGCTGCGGGTGGTGCG
>NW_017096162.1:0-9528 GCF_001412225.1 Nicrophorus vespilloides | reverse complement strand
TACGAACAAACAAAATTAATATTATTATTAGAATAAAATCAAGAGCTAAAGTTACGTGATTAAATTATATTATTCTCGAAACCATAGCAAGCATTAAGTATCCTTAGAACCGAATTTTCACTTAAAAAACATAATTTAGAATCCATTTTCCAAGTGCTTTATTGATTCGAGATATCAAAGATAATGTAGTTCTTTTGTGTTTGATGCTCTGCTACAGTTACTAAGGATATTTAATGGTTGCTATGGTTTCGAGAACAATATAAATTAAACACGTACCTTTAGCTCTCAATATAAATTTAGTTTGTTCGAAAACCGAATTTTCACTTAAAAAACATAATTTAGAATTCATTTTCGAAGTGCTTCATTGATTCGAGATATCAAAGACAATGTAGTTCTTTTTTGTTTGATGCTCTGCGACAGTTACTAAGGATATTTAATGGTTGCTATGGTTTCAAGAATAATATTATTCCCATAACAACAACAACAAAACCAAACAAAAATTAGTATTTAATAATCGATACAACAATTGATTTCGTAATATAGAGTTACATTTTTGTTGCAATCATTTTAGGAATATAATAATAACAGATAGAGAGAGATTCAAACTATATGCAGCAATTCCAAAATGTTGCGTTCAAATTACGTAAAAAAAAAAACGTAATTGTTTTCGCAACGCAAATTGAGCCCGAAAAACAACGAAACAAAATACCGCAGCTTTTGTTTTACGTTATTTATTTTGTATGCAGATTGATTTATTTATTTATATGTTTCGTTTGTTAGTTGTGTGTGTGTGTGTGTTTTAGGTGCGTTTTCCAACGCGGAAATCAATTAAGCAAATTTCGATATTTCAATTGTAGGGAATTTGCGTGATTACGGAATAATTCTATTACGAGGCGATGCAAATTTCGGGACGCGCCGCCGTCGTCGTTCGGTTGGTGGCGGCGGCGGCGCCGGGCGTCGCGACGACTTTTCGAAAGCGCTCGCAGTCTGTTCGGCGCGCCACGGCCGACGGCGATCCTCTCAGAGCATCTCATCGCGTCCGCAGAAGATAAAACAAAACAACAAGAAAAAAACAAAAAACAAAAATCG
The DNA here is from genome assembly GCF_001412225.1 of Nicrophorus vespilloides. NCBI lineage: Eukaryota > Metazoa > Arthropoda > Insecta > Coleoptera > Silphidae > Nicrophorus > Nicrophorus vespilloides. Next base: position 8,439 of record NW_017096162.1, on the reverse strand, counting down.
CGATTTTTAGAATCAAGTGGTTTCAAATTGAAATTTAGATACAAGTGCAGGATTGAATTTGGTTGTGTCGAGATGATTGATGTATGAACGAGGTGAGAAAAATTTTGATTTACAAAAGAAAAAATACATATATTTATATATAATTATTAGAAAATGTTTGTACTCTTGTTCCGAGGCTTTGAGGCTCGACGGTTCGAATCAATTCCGAGCCGTTGGGTAATTGATGGAACTGGCGAGATCAATAGCAGGATTTGCATCAAAGTGCCAACAACAATAATTATGTAATATAAATCAGCCTTTGGTGGAAAGCCTCGATCCTTCCCAATCTGTCTCACTTCTAATCGAATTACATCTACTCTCTACGACCATCCATCCATACCACACCATCTCCAACCAATCCATCTGAACATATAAACATAGACAAAAACAGAAAGAGAAACAGAAAATTAGAATACAAAACGGTTTATATCTTCGCATTAATTGATTGCCATCAATGACCCGAATTAGTTGTAGTGGTCATCGGGTAGATATATAGATGCGAATTGGATACGAGTCCAGGGCCAATCTGATTCCCGCTGCAATTGACTCCAATCCCAAACAGTTGACAACCGCACAAAACAATCCAACTATTTACTCTCATTTTTTGTTTTTGTGTTTCATTTCATCCGATTCTCTGAAACTCAATGGAAATGACGTACTCAATTAATTCGCATATTTCGTTGGCAGCTCATTTAATTACTTCTATTTTTATTACATTTATGAAAAATGAACAATTTTATTTAGCAATCATTATTTTGTATAAAATAAATTAATAAACCAATAAATCCAACTAAATAAAGTTAGTGAACTACATCGTTGTATTTCCACAAATTTATTTTTTTTTAAATTAATAACTTACAAATTGGAATTCGTATGTATTAGTATAATAAATTAATAATTTTTAGCTTTAACTTTCCTATTTACACTTTACAGAAAAACAACTTTTAGATTGAAATTTGTTTGTCATTTACATACTAACTTTTAGTATTTCTGTGAGATTTTGATTTTTAATTAATAGATTATTGTTTGCACTAACAGTTTCATTTGTATTGCAGAACAAGAAATCATTTTTGTTTATGTATTCAAGTAATTTGTAGTTCATTTTCTTTATTTTTAAACAGAGAAAAACTTTTAAATTGATTTTTTTTTTTGTCTTTTTTAACACTTAAACATACTAATTTTTAGTATTTCACAAAATTTCATTTATAAATTAAGATCCAGTAGCAATTCAAACTTATGTTTTATTGATTCATTATTGTTTGAACTGAAAGTTTTATTATACAACTAGTTGTTTACTTTGTTTTTTTGTGCATTTTTATTTTATTTACTTTTTGAGAAAAATAAACTTTTAAATTGATATTTTTTTGTAATTTTTAGTATTTGTTCAATATTTCATTCAATAATAAATAATTTCGATGAATCCATTAAATTAAATTAAAATAATTTAATTTTTCATTTATTAGAAAGAATTTAATTATTAAATCGTTTTTTTCTTATAATATTGTGAGCAAAGATTTCAATTTATAACATGGAATAAATTAAAATTTCATTAGTAAAACGAATACGTTTTTTATTTGTAGAAAATGTATATATTTCGTTTCGTCTGAAATATTATCATTTGGTACTAGGTAGTAGTAGTAGGTAGGTGGAGTGTAATTGAAAAATGGTCCTGAAAAGTTTAAGTTTCTGGAAAATTATTGCTCGTTTTTAACGCGCGCGCTCCGCGCGAGAAAGAGCTTAATCTAATCTCCGGTGCAATTCCTCCGCAGGTTGATTAATTTCGGTCCCGAGGAACTGGAGATCATTTAAAAGAAAATACACGGAATTAGATTTTTTCTCTTTCTTTCTTTCTTTCTTTTTTTTGCACGAAATTTTTACCCAAGGAACAGTGAAAAATGCAGCTACGTTTCCTGCAATTAGTCAGAATCATGATGAAAACACAATGGAAAGCATTCATTTTTCTTGCAAATTGGATGGAACATGGATGAAAAATACAAAAAGTTATGAATAATTGAATTTCTCTTAATTATAATTAATTATATAAAGTTTACTACTTTGTCATATTTACTTTTTCAATTTCGACTTGACGTTTAATACGTCAAAAGTTTTAATGACGTTTTTACATTTTTTTATACTTATCAAGTGGTCTTTAGTCAAAGTTTGACATTTAGGTACATTTTGACATTTCTCCAATGATTTTTTTAAATCATATTTTGATATTCTGTCAACATTTGACATTTCCACAAATAATTTATTTCGTAATACAAATTAAACTCGTAAATGTTTCACAGATATCGTTTCAATTGTATTTTAGACATATTTTGACATTTCTGCTCTTAACTTTGACAGACGTCACTCTCGGACACTCACATTTTGACATACATTTTTGACATTTCTTCAAATCATAATATTTCTTAATACAAATTAAACTCGTAAATGTTTCATAGATGTCTTAGACATATTTTGACATTTCTGTTGTCACTTATTTCTTAATGTTAGTTTAACTTTGACAGACGTCACTCTTGCACAATTACATTTTGACACAAACTTTAGACATTTCCACAAACAATTTAATTCGTAATACACATTTATCTCCCAAATATTTCATATATGTCATTTTAGTTGTATTTTGGTAATATTTAGACAGTTCTTAATGTAAATTTAACTTTGACAGACGTCACTATCGGACACTCACATTATGACATACATTTTTGAAATTCCTCAAATCATAATATTTCGTAATACAAATTAAACTCGTAAATGTTTCATAGATGTCTTAGACATATTTTGACATTTATGTTGTCATTTACTTGTTAATGTTAATTTAACTTTGACAGATGTCACTCTCGCACAATTACATTTTGACATAAACTATAGACATTTCCACAAACAATTCAATTCGTAATATACATTTAACTTTCAAATATTTCACATATGTTATTTTATTTGCATTTTGGTAAAATTTAGACATTTCTTAATGTAAATTTAATTTTGACAGACGTCACTCTCGGACAGTCACATTATGACATACATTTTTGACATTTCCTCAAATCATAATATTTCGTAATACAAATTAAACTCGGAAACGTTTCATAGATGTCTTAGACATATTTTGACATTTCTGTTGTCATTTATTTCTTAATGTTAATTTAACTTTGACAGACGTCACATTTTGAAATACATTTTTGACATTTCCTCAAATCATATTTTGTAATACAAATTTTATTTAGATTTTGACATTACATTTATTACTTCATTTTAATGACAGATGTCACTGTCACTATTATTTTCATACTAAAATTTCTGTAATCGAAGTTATTTATACAATATTAATTATTTAACAAAAATAATACAAATTTTAACTAAATTTCAATACTCGATTGTTTTATTTATAAAAGAAGATTCATATTTGCATAAGAGATGTCGTAACTAACAATAAGTATGCAAAAGCAAAGTTATCTTTTGTTTATGTAAGCACAAGACTTGCAACAGCGCAAAACTAAATTGGCAAACTAGTGGTAGTTGTAGTTTGGCGCGAAAACTTTGAATCGAACTAATCACAGAGCCGACTTGATTAATCTCAAGGTCGCATCCATCGCATCCCGTAATTCCATCAGATTAATTCGTGATTGATTACAGGGACCTAATTGCTAACCGACTATAACTACACGCGTTGCCAACATCTCAAAATCAAATAAACACAAACCAAAAAACGAATTTATTTTGATTTTTTTTCTAATTTGTATAACTAATTAATTTAGTTCGTTTCTGCTTCAATTAGTTAATTAAGCAACGAGTTGCGAATTTTAATTAATTAATTTTATTTTGTCGATTTTTCATTGCACGAAAACCTTCACGATTTCCTCGAACAAAACTTATACATGCATAGAAACAATTAAAATTTTTAGAAATCTTTTATCCAATCTTAAGATTAGCAGTTAATCCATTAAATATTCGTGCAAGTCGAATATAATTACGTAATATAATGTACAAATTTAATTTCGTTCTCATAAAATATTACGTTGCGAAACTTGTTAACATTGTTACGACAACTTTTCCCCTCGGCGTCGCTCATTATTCATTTAGCGACATTCTTGATTTGGGTGCTCGTAATTATGGTTTTATTTTTGTTTCGTTCGCGCCTACTTGTGTATTCATTTATTTCATTTTTTTTATTAAACCCTAAAACTTTGTTGGCTATGAAATATTCAAAACAAAACAAAAAAACTTTGTATTCATATAATTTCTTGTGTTTTCTAATTATAATAGAAAAAAAACTAATTATTAACAACGTTCGAATTATAATTAAACTATTTATTTGAAAATTATGTCTGAATTCATAACATAATGTTTGTATGAGATAGTTGGAAATAATTGAAATATTATTAATATTATGACAAGTTATATTCCAATTATTTTTTGATTGTTGCAAAAAATCCTGTAATTTTTAGTAAAAATGAAAATTTAGGATACAAAATTCTCCATATTTAATACTTAAGGTCAACTAAAGTATTAATCCAAAAAACAAGTATTTTCTTAGATTCATGAGTAACGTTTCTTTTATGACAACTTTTATTTAAATGATTTTTCTTATTGCAAACAAACGTGTAATTTGTTTATAAATGAAAATATAGAATACAAAATTTTCCACGTTTTATTTATAAAGTCATGTAAAGTGATGATAAAAAAAACATGTATTTTCTTAGATTCATTGAAGAATTATTTAATATTGAAATAGTAACGTTTCTTTTATAACAACTTTTATTTAGCTAATTTTTCTTATTGCAAATAAACGTGTAATTTGTTTATAAATGAAAATATAGAATACAAAATTTTCCACGTTTTATTTATAAAGTCATGTAAAGTGATGATAAAAAAAACATGTATTTTCTTAGATTCATTGAAGAATTATTTAATATTGAAATAGTAACGTTTCTTTTATGACAACTTTTATTTAAATGATTTTTCTTATTGCAAATAAACGTGTAATTTGTTTATAACTGAAAATGTAGAATACAAAATTTTTCACATATTATATATGAAGTCAAGTAAAGTTTTGATCAAAAAAATATATATTTTCATTTATTCATTTAAGAATTATTTAATATTGAAATAGTAACGTTTCTTTTATGACATTTTTTATTTATATGATTTTTCTTATTGCAAACAAACGTGTAATTTGTTTATAAATGAAAATATAGAATACAAAATTTTCCACGTTTTCTTTATAAATTCAAGTAAAGTGTTGATCAAAAAATTATATATTTTCATTCATTCATTCAATAATTATTAAATATTGAAATAGCAACGTTTTTTTATGACAACTTTTATTTAAATGATTTTTGTTATTGTAAATAAACGTGTAATTTGTTTATAAATGTAAATATAAAATAAAAAAATTACCACATATTATTTATAAAGTCAAGTAAAGTGTTAATCAAAAAATTATATATTTTTTATTCATTCATTCAAGAATTATTTAATATTGAAATAGTAACGTTTCTTTTATGACAAATTATATTTATGCTATTAAATAACCTCACAATTCCTCGCATATTTAAGAATGTAGCAAATTTATTTTGTCAATCATAATTTGAATGATTAAGTAAAGAATTATTGAAAAGATTATACATTTTTATTAATTCATTCAAGAGTTAATTGATGTTAAATAAGTAACGGTTCTTTTATGACAATTTAAAATCTTGCATAAGTTTAAAACTTCAACATTTGAATATCAATCAAAGAAAACTATATTTTCTTAACGTTTGAAATCAATATAAAATAAATATTCATGAACTAAACATACAAAAAAAAAATTGTGGGATTACGTAAATCCAATCTACATTGATTTATTTCTTTTGTTCGTTATTTTTTCTGATGGTGGTAATGGAAATATAATCGATAGCAGATTAGTCCTATTAATTAGTTCATAGTCGATCCTCTTCAGTCGTGGCACCAGCGATGTTTAGAGGTATTTTTAGAAGCCGCAATCAATATGCGCCGTTTATTTTTGACGGCCTTTGACCCAAACAGCCTCTAACACCTTTATTCCAAACTAAAAGTAAAGCAGAAAAACCTCAATAACTCGAAGAATTTTTAAAATGAAATCTATAAATCCTAAATTTATTATACAACTTTTGTTAATCGTTTCTTTCTATCTTTGTTTTTTTTTTTTAATTTTGGGTAGAAACAATGATGGATGTAGGTGCGCCGGTGAATTTACGGTCGGATTTAGACGCGGGCAATAAGACATAAATTTGCGGTAATTGTTATAAACGATCGGGGATCCGGTACTTAATCGATGTCGGTAATTGCGAGTTCATTAGATGCGGAGTTGTTCAATTGCTCTGCAGAAACGTTGGAAATTTGGTAGGGGTGCTGAATGATGTAATTAGTTTCGTGGCGTTTGTTTACGTTCGAGTGAGTGTAAATATTTTAGAAGCGCGAAGAAAGTAAGTGTTAACTTTCGATCTTCCCAAGAGAAGAGCGGAAAGACTACTAGATCCCCCTCATCCTACGGGAATCGCGCCTGCATTTGTTTGATGTGTAGATTATTTTGTTTTCTCCTAATATATTAGATAAAATCTTCTCCGTTTGAAGATCACAAAAAAAAAGTCTTTGTGAAGTTACGCTCTTAATAAATAAATCCCAACTGCATTAAGATTTCAAGCTCGATCTCGTTTTTTTTTCATTCATTCAATCAATTCCTATTTTTTTTTTGAATTAATAAACAATAGAGAAAACTCGGCTATGAAATGCTTTGGACCCTTTCCTGAATCGAGAGGAAGTTGGCGTGTTTTATGCAGAGAAAGAGATCCAGAATTCGCAGAATTTAATTAATTGAGTTCATCGTTTTCATAAATTGCCCTACATTAATATTAAAAACATTTCCGGAATTCCTTCTACCCTAAAGCCGGGATAATAATTTAATGTGACGATTATTCCTCATCATCCCCCATCATCTCACCGACATTTCCTCTTCCTCCTCCTCATCATCATCATCTTAGTCTTCATCTCCATGGAAACAGTTTTAATTAACTGATGTCTTTACCGGTTTTTCTTTCATTCTCTCTTTTTGTCACTTTAAAATATGTATTTTCACAAAAAATCATTACATTTTATACAATTTTATCAATCGATAGTAATTTATGAGTATTTCTTAAAATGTATCCAAGTTTAATTAGATGTAAGTTGGCATTACATGTTAGTTATGACAGATTTAAACAATACTACAATGATAACTTTGGTGTACTTAGAGTTGCATATTTTGTTTGGTTAACTGGGTTTAGTAACCAATACCAATACAATTTACTAATTTCATCCCCTATTCTCATATAAACACATATCGCTTTTAATATAATCATTTTATATTTATCCTAATTTATAATATTAAAATTTAAATTATTGAAAATTTTTTAATTTTTTTTTCGAAGTTAACAAATTGACAGTAACAAGTCGTACCAAAATAAAAAAGTGAAAAGTTACTAAACTATAAAGAATCTTATGAGATTTCAGCGAATTACATTGACTAATTGCAAAGTGTTTAAATATTTTGTATTTTTCTAAAATTTAACTTTCTCATTATAAAGTTTTGCTATTATCAATTCGTACCAATATAAAGAAAATAAAAATGATAGTAAATGATGTTGGTTAGTGCAGAAATTTGTATTGGATTGCAGCGGTTTTGCATCGTGTTCGAGCAACAAATTGGCGCGGTCGCATATCGACCAGAAGGAATTCGAAAATTCCGACGGAATGTCTGAAGCGAATTCCGCAGGAAACGGAAGTATAAGCCGCAAGGGGGGTGGAAAAGGTGTTTCGTAAGGTGAATCGCGTGCCGCCGTCCCTTCCACGATATAATTAAACCCACGATATGTAACTTATTTTTTTTTTCACCCTTACTGAAATATATTATATTAATACGTTTCCACCCTCATTTATTGATATAGTAATGATACTTAAGATGATACCTTTCGATTTATCAAAGTTTAACTTAATTTATGTTGGCTAACTTGTTTAGTGTAATGACGTTTCTTTTATATTTATTATTTTCATGTACTTAGAGTTGCATATACGTTACTTATTACTATTTTTATTATCTCGTGTTCAAAGTTTAAGCAGTGTTTTTACATTTCATTGTTTTACTCGAAAACTATAATACACAGAATGAATAAAAAATATGCATATAAAAGCTGAATGTTTGGGGAATCTAGTATCTATCGATATATTATTGTGGTTTTAGCCGTTTGGCTGTAATTCGTGTTCAAAATTTAAAAAATGCTCGAAAAAGCAGTGTTTTTACATTTCATAGATTTACTCGAAAACTATAATACATAGAATGAAGCCAAAAGATTCATATAAAAGCTGAATGTTTGGGGAATGTAGCCGTTTGGCTGTAAT
>NW_017096161.1:61750-62561 GCF_001412225.1 Nicrophorus vespilloides | reverse complement strand
ACTTCTAGATTAGTAACTATTATCATTTTCCTGTAATTCGCATTCAAAGTTAAAAAAACGTTTGAAAATCCACTCTTTTCACGATTAGGGCTCTAACTCGATAACCAATTGCGCTAATTACAAGTTTGAGCAGTATAATTAATTTCAGATATTTAGGCTGTAATATGTGTGTACTTCTAGATTAGTAACTATTATCATTTTCCTGTAATTCGCATTCAAAGTTGAAAAAACGTTTGAAAATCCAGTGTTTTCACGTTTTGGGCTCTAACTCGACAACCAATTGCACTAATTACTTGTTTGAGCAGTGTAATTAATCTCAGATATTTAGGCTACAATGTGTGTGTACTTCTAGATTAGTAACTATTATCATTTTCCTGTAATTCGGATTCAAATTTGTAAAAACGTTTGAAAATCCACTCTTTTCACGTTTAGTGGTCTAACTCGATAACCAATTGCGCTAATTACAAGTTTGAGTAGTGTAGTTAATCTCAGATATTTAGGCTAGAATATGTATGTACTTCTAGGTTAGTAACTATTATCATTTTCCTGTAATTCGCAGTCAAACTTGAAAAAACGTTCGAAAATCCAGTGTTTTCACGTTTAGGGCTCTAACTTGACAACCAATTGCGCTAATTATAAATTTGAGTAGTGTAATTAATCTCAGATATTTAGGCTACAATATGTGTGTACTTCTAGATTAGTAATTATTATCATTTTCCTGTAATTCGCATTCAAATTTGAAAAAACGTTCGAAAATCCAGTGTTTTCACGTTTTGGGCTCTAACTCCACAACCAATTGCTCTAATTACAA
>NW_017096161.1:40650-61728 GCF_001412225.1 Nicrophorus vespilloides | reverse complement strand
CCTGTAATTCTCATTCAAAGTTGAAAAAACGTTAAAAAAACCAGTGTTTTGGGTTCTAACTCGACAACCAATTACACTAATTACTTGTTTGAGTAGTGTAATTAATCTCAGATATTTAGGCTACAATATGTGGATACTTCTAGATTAGTAACTATTATCATTTTCCTGTAATTCGCATTCAAAGTTGAAAAAACGTTTGAAAATCCAGTGTTTTCACGTTTTGGGCTCTAACTCGACAACCAATTGCTCTAATTACAAGTTTGAGTAGTGTAATTAATCTCAGATATTTAGGCTACAATATGTGCATACTTCTAGATTAGTAACTATTATCATTTTCCTGTAATTCGCATTCAAAGTTGAAAAACGTTCGAAAATCCAGTGTTTTCACGTTTTGGGTTCTAACTCGACAACCAATTGCTCTAATTACAAGTTTGAGTAGTGTAATTAATCTCAGATATTTAGGCTACAATAAGTGCATACTTCTAGATTAGTAACTATTATCATTTTCCTGTAATTCGCATTCAAAGTTGAAAAAACGTTTGAATATCCAGTGTTTTCACGTTTTAAGCTATACCTCGATAACCAATTGCGCTATTTCCAAATTTGAGTAGTCTAATTAATGTCATTATTATTAATTCCAATTAGTACAATACAAATTTTAATTGAACACAAAAAAACATACATCAAATGGCCTTAGCAACAGTGGAGAAAACAAAACAAAAACAACTGTAATTAGTAATATTATCAGTTGTCAGTTTGACATTAAGAAAATGAATAAGACACAAGCGATGTCTTCACGGGCGCATTCTTCGAATTCTTCTGTATTGTTTTGTTGCTGCTACTAGTGTTTTTTTTTTCCTGATATGCTGCTGTAATAGTGTTAAACGTAAGTTTTAATAATGTAGTGTTGCGTTGAGTTACGGCTCTGTTCGCAATTGTTTTATCAGCGGGCGGATACGTAAATGACTCGTCGTAAAGTCATAATTTGATAACGGCGAGATTATAACTTATAATATACACACACAAACACACAGAAGTTAATTTAAGCGATTCGTTGTTTCGATGTTGGTAATATAATACGCAACGTTTTGTTTATTAGCAACAACAAATTGAGACATGCAATTAACAAAACACACGACCCTGAAACAAAAGACGAATTAAAGTGAATTTACGTACCAAATTTGAAGAAGAAAAAAAAAATATATAATAAATTTTTCGTATGATTCATCGCAGCGCAGCATTTGTTTATTTTTAGAAAGAAACAAAATCGAATCCAATTAAATAAAACAGAATCGAAACAAAAGAAAAACAATCGTTCTTTGAATTATTATTACTTTTACAGTGGAATCTTGCTTAAATGAATTGTAAGAAAAAATGATTCGCTTAACGAGCGACGTTTCTCATAACGAGTGAAGATGAGAAGAGAAGTCCCGGATTGCACGCGTGCTACATCATTTTTAAAACTTGTGTACACATATTATGTGTATTTTTGTATATGTTTATACGAATAAAAATCCGGATTAAACTCGTTAAGCGAGGTTCCAGTGTATTATCTTTGTTTTACGTTTACGAAGACTTTGATATTAATATTAAATATACGACGCGTTCAGAAACATTGTTGTGTTTAGAAGTTTGTGCCATGTCGATCGAACATAATTGACACTAAAATTAGAAACGAGTGAAAACGAGTGGAATTCATTCATTGATTTTGTTTGGAATCTCGTTTCAATTATTAATAATTGGTAAAAACAATATTTTTTCTTATACGTAAAATAATGGACTGTGTTTTTTATAGTTGTTGTTGTATGAAATTAATTACGATGTTGCAAACTGATTAGTAATAATGCGGTGAACGTTTAGACGTTAAGCGAATGTATATGAATTAGCGCGAATTGAAACGTTAGATAAAAATAGAATTTTGTTCTGTTTCTCTCAAATTTTTTTCTTTTCTCTTTGGAGTGTTTGTTATGTGTATGTATCTCGGTTCTTGGATAATCCAGGAGCAGTTAAAAATAAATACATAAAGCGAAACAACGGCTGAATGGAAATGCGAATTTTCCACAAGGTCTAGTTGATAATAAAAGTCGTTCCGTCTCGAATTCCAACAAACGGACGAATTTGCGATGAACGTTCGTTCGTTTCTACTTGCTTCAGTTTGAAAAATCTTTCATCGAGTTTTGTAGTATAACTCGACAACCGCACACGCTAATTATAAGTTTGTTAAGGCAAATTAATCTCAGATAATCAAGTTTTAATATGTTCTTTTAGCTAGAATTGTAACTATTATCGTTTTTCTACAATTCGTGTTCAAAGTTGAATTTTTTTATTTAAAGTTCGAAAATCCAGTATATTCACGTTTTGTGCTATAATAACTCGACAACCAATTGCGCTAATTACAAGTTTGAGTACTCTAATTAATATCGGATATTCAGGCATCAGTACTTGTTTGCAACTATTACTATAATCTTTATATTTATATTTTACATACATACACACTCGGTTATTACTATTATGTGTTTGCGTCATTTAATAATAAATTTTCCCGCTTGTAAATTGTTTACAGTCGGCCGTTCCAAACATTTACTCTCCGTCGATCTGATTTTAAACACATGTAACGCGCGTATGTATAAATACACGTGCATTCGCGTTGGGAAAGTTTATTAACTCCGGCAAGACTAAATCATCCATCCATCCATCCATCAATCGTCTCGTCAACCGGTAAACACATGCAATCATTCCAAAAACAAAACAAAAAACTAATTACCTTTTTCCGCGGCGCAGATATGATTGCTCTATTGTTTTCTACCAAAGACTTCTTGATTTACTTCGAAAGAATCGTTAATTGATTTTCTTCTGTTTCTATTTTGCATACAATCAGCTATACTTGTAAGCGGTAACCGGTACGTATTCATTCAACTGAACACGGTAACAACTGAAGCGATAAATTCTTTTGCGCGTCCAACAATAATTACTAATTTCTCGTTATGTAAGCAAACGCGCGATAGAAATGACCGCCGGCATCGATTTTCTATTTCAATATTTTCCGTAAACCATCGATTTCAAACGCATTCAATTGTTTAACTATGCGTGATTAAAATTGCAATTCGATCGTGACTTTAGGCAACCAACTCAACACCAATCATTATCCCTCAGTGTAGACGCGTACAAACATCAATCAAACTAGATATTCAATTGTATCTATCATAAATTATAAATTGCATCTATTTACAATGAACTAATTATCAAATATGCAGCAATATTGAAGCAATAAATGTTAAAATAATTCTTCTCTTTTCCACTACACACACACTTCATATGGCATGCGCATATTACACAATTTGCCCAGGCACTGGTTTTATTAATTGAAGATTTATCTAAACCAGAGGTTCCCAAACTTATAGACCACTTTAGATATAGACCACTTTGGGAATCACTGATCTAAACTATCCTGAGTTATCGAGATCAGGGGATAACATGTGAGAAGACTACAGCTTTCAAATCGGAGTCTCACCGATTCAGTACAAGGGTGTTAGAAGAGACCTCGTATCATTCCGGAACTGCGCGTATACTTAGCGATAGTTTTGCACAACCCCTTAAGATAATTACATCATCGACGCTTAACTTAACCCAAGCTAACCGAAAATGTTATTGTAGAAATTTGGTCCCCCTGGTTTGAGTACTCTAATTTAGTTTCAGGCTTCAACAGATTCTTATTGTTCGAATTGTAACCATTGTCATTTTCTTGCAATTCGTGTTCAATGTTGAAAAAAAAAATTATCGTTCGAAAACCTAACCTAACGTAATCTAACCTGTGATTTGTAGAAGACTCGATTTACTTATTATATGGGAAATGAAAAAAAATACATTTTTGTAAACATGATGTATAATAATAGACAAGGTACAATATTAAGGCTGGCTCGATAATTATTGCCTGTTCAGTCCTCTTTCTTTCTCACGTAGTAAGTAAATGATATAAATAAAGATGGTGTAGACACAAGAGCGGTTACGTGGTTGAAAGTTGTTTTCGTTATATGGTGAGAGGATTTGAACACCGGTGGAAGGAAAAGCGCAGAGGAAAGACGAGTCACGAGAAATGTTGTCTCTGTAGATGGTTCGGTGGGATGGCCACCATAGGCTGCTGCAGAACCTCTATGCTGCTTTGGCTCGGATTACTTAAAATTTCAATGTCGCTTCCGGAATATCGGTTCGTCCTAAGCATCAGTGGCTCGTGCTCGAGCATCAATGATCCGACAGATCCTGCGTGCAACGTGAATATAAGAAAGTGAAGGCGCGAGCGAGCGTCTATTGTTATCCTTACCGATACTTTGTGAGGGCGACACGGGTCTCTGATCGGCCACGAAACCGCTGTCCTGCATCTGAATCTGCAGATCGAGCAGAAGAGCCGCGCGCAATCTGCCGCCACCGAGAACGGAACTCTCCTCGTGTTCCTCCGCAGTTATATCATCATCATCATCAAATGCTTGTTCAACGCATTGCGATTGACTTGAAGAGGACGGTATCGTTGGCACATAGCTGCCTATATTCTGTAGCTCTTGTTCATTAAGACGAAGATCGTCGAGCAGCAGGACGTCATCGTCAGGCGGTGGTGATGACAAAGTGCGTATGCGGCTCACATTGAGATAGCGGCAGGTCTTCGAGCGGTAGTTGGGATCGCAGCTGAGAGGATTCCCGAGAAGAGACAGACGACGCAAGGACGGCATTTTTGAGAGTGGCAGGAGCGAATCGAAATCCCAGAGGCAGTTGCAACGGAGGTCCAGCTCACGGAGACCGTCGAGTCCAGAGAGCTGCTCTATGTCGTCGATCAGGTTGTTCCGTAATATGAGGACTTGCAGATCGACGGTAAGTCTTAGCGTCTTCAGAGAGGCGATACGGTTGTTGGCGAGATTGAGGTGCTTCAATTTCGGCAGGCAAATAAGCGGTCCGATGTTGTCGCCGATGCGATTGTAGCTGACGTCCAGCGATTCGAGGTGGGGCGCGAGTCGCAAGCTTCCGTCCAGTTTTACCAAACGGTTGTGTCTGAAGACAGCCCCGCGGAGTGCGCGCCAAGCGTAACCAGTGGCCTTGTCAGCACCGCAGCCTTCGAGCATCTCCTGCAATCCACCACCAACACCGCCGCCGTTCACGCTCCGCACGCACTTGACGTACTCGATCTGCGACCGCAACGCTTCCAGACCCTTGACGGTCAACACACTGAGTCGATGTAACTCGAGCAGTCGCAAGTTGTCGAAGAGCCGCAGGTCGACGAATTCCTCATCGCCTTCGTCGTTTGAACCGTGACAGTCGTCATCGCACAGCTTTAAGGCGCGGGTGCGTCGCATGAAATCGCACAGGAAATCGGCGCTGGGCATCTCACGACGCCAGCGTCGCTGTTGCTGCTGCAGAATGTTCGACCTGTTATTGATTTTGCGGAGTAGTGACGCGGAGAGCGAAAGTTTGCAAGTGTCATCAAGGACATGAGTTCCGTCTGCCCGCAACAGTTTCGCCAGATCTTCCAGCTCCTTCTGCATGACGTCACTGCTGTCGCAGGATTCTCTGCATCATCATCATTACGCTTTCAATTTCAAATCCAACGTCGCAACAATTTCGTACATACCGCCAAGACTCCTCTGCTCCGTAATCTGACATCGATAAGCACTACAATACAAATTGAGTACGACTGCAGTTCGACTTCTCATCTGATTCCTTAGATCTCGACATCCTAGGGACGGACGGACTGACGGCAGCTGTTATTATTTTCTTGGCTGAAATCACCCAATCCCTCTCCTCTCCCCACCCCACTTATCGCTCGCGCTTTTGGCCTAAAAAAAACAATGACAATTTCAGATTCGTCATGTAAATTCAAAGTACATTTCAATGTTTGACATTAGTACGAGACCTACATACCTGAGATAAATAATAACAATAATAGATAATAGCCCTAACGATGATGATAACGTGTTTGCTCCACTTTGTTTACACATCAGCTGATTATATTTATACATCGTCAAGTTCGAATTGGTCAACATCGTGAATGTGTACGCAGATTGTCGTCGTCACAATTGTGTGTCGTCAGTAAATGTACGATAATAGAACACTGTGCAGTTGATGAAATAATTCAATATATCGTTCTTTATGAACCAAATGAATAGTGTATATTGTGTTGCATACCCATATCTGAGTAACGTGTGACGACACTTTTCATACAATATTTATTTGCACCAACATTGGAAGATATATGTACAACTATATCTATAATTATTTCTTTATTGTATTGTATATTTTGCACATCATGGATGTACAAAAAAGTGATCCAATCTTTAGGTAATGGGTGGATGATTGTAGAGCAGCCAGCTGAAGTTGTCGCTGAAAGAATTGTAAACAATAACAAAGGAAAACATATGATATTGACATTGACGTGTTGGTGGTGTCTTCGTCGATGTCTAGAATTGTGCTATTGTAGCAGTCGTAATTGTTATTGTTTTTCTTGTTGATGCGATATGGAGGAGAACACGCGAATAGAGAGGTTGGCGGATGTGTTGAGGAATCACGGTGATCGAATTCTGAACGGAACGAGCAAAATGATTTTGAGTGCGGATCTGCTGCAGTTGCTGAACGATTCTTTCGATATACTCATCAACGACGACGGCGATGATGGTCCACAGACGATGATGATGAAGATGCACGGCTCGTCGTCGTTCAATGTGTTGACGGGACCTGGAGGAAGATCAGCCTCGTCCGAAACACTGGTCGCGGATCGAATGTTCCTGCACGACTTTGTGCAGTTTACGCGACGTCTGAAGGTAACAGCTGACGTCGCGGCGGAAGCAGAGGGAGGAGGACGACGTCAGTCGCTCGTCCATCTCGACAGATTCAAGGATCTGCAGATGCTCGAGCTGTGCAAGATCGACGTCGTCGGTGTCGTCGTGGGATTGAAGAGGTTACGCTGCAAGTTGCAGCAATTGAATTGTTCGAGGAGCATTTGTGAGCTGTCCGACGTCCTGCAGAGATGCGGCGCCGATAACATGAACATCCCAGGGGCGAACTGGTTGAACCTGAAGGAAGCGAATTTCAGTCACAACGGATTACGTTCCATCGATGAGAGCATAGCGTTAGCGCCTCAGCTGAGGGTACTCGATCTGAGTCACAACGTAATTCAGGATGCGAAGCCCCTGAACTGTTTGGACAATTTGAAGCATCTCAATCTGGGCTACAACAAGCTGACGGCTGTACCGTCGTTTGGTGGACAGCTGTGCAACAGGTTGCAGGTAAGGTGTAACTAGTAGTAGTAATGTTGAAAATGAAATGATTTGTTTATTTCAGATATTAATATTGCGAAACAATTTCATCGAGGATTTGAACGGGGTATCGTCCTTGCTGAACCTCTCGGAGCTGGACCTGAGCGAGAACTGTTTGATAGAGCACAAATCGCTGGTGCCGTTGGCCAATCTCGCGACGCTGCAATGGCTCAACCTGTCTGGAAATCCGCTGAGTTTCCATCCCCAGCACCGCGCCAAGACTGCCAGCTGTCTCCATTTGAATACGGCGACGGTACGTTTCGTGTTCGACGGTAGAGGTCTTTCGAAGACAGAACGCAAGCTTGTAGGATCGTTGCATCCGCGTCGCATCCCAACATCGACTACGATTCGAAAGACAGCGGTCGATGGAGAACGCGACGGCAGCAGACCGCGAAAGACGGCAACGGCAAGGAACGCGACGATCATGCCCGGTGCGTCGGAGGGCATGATCGACGGAGAACACGAAGAGCAGCGTGATATCGTCGGAAACGAGAGCTTAGCCTCGGTTTCGTCGCTCGTCACGTCGTTCGAACATCTGGAGACTAAGAAGCAGATCGAGCAGCTGAGGGAGCAGTACGGCGAGAAGTGGCTGTACGATCAAGCGGGCTCCCTCGTCCAGGACGTGCTCGGCATGGACAAGTTGTCCTTTCCGAAAATGTCGACGCCTTACGGCTCGGCCGACATCCTTATCAAGGCAGACCTGATGCATCCGCAGCGAGACGGTGGTCTCCTTTACGGCAGACAATCGACTTCGGCACGGGCAGCAGATAAAAGCAGCAACTGCAGCACAAAGATAGAGACATCCGCCGAGGTTTACGTTTCCGCTGAGGAGGGCAACCTGCTTTACGAAACGGCGACCGACGGTTACGCAGACGACGAAACGCAGAATTTGGAAAAGGACGAAGAGAATGACGATGATTATCCAGATGATGACGACGAAGAGGAGGATTTGGGTGAAGGCGAGGAGAGCCTTTATTTGGTAACGATCAAGGGGCAGAGCGATCCGGTGTTCGTTATCGTCACCAGCACGCACATTATCGAACGAGAATCGGACAACGGCAAGGAGCGCGGAAGGTGGCAGTCGGAGACGGTGCTGCATTGCGAACGACTCGGTGACGATTGTCTGCAGGTGCACTTCGACACGTACAAGAGTGACGGGAAGCAGAGGCAGTACATTTTCGAGGACTTAGAGGAACTTCAACGGTTGCAGGACACATTGAATACGATCATCGAGAATAAACCGCCCGAGGAGCTCAATCTCTACAAATGCATGAACTGCAATAATCAATTCGGCGTGAATAAAACCCTGGACACGTACAACGACAAGAAGATGGCTTGCCCGCTTTGCCGAAGCACTCTCGTCTTCGAGGACGAACCTTCCTCCAACTAACTTTACTACCAATCATTATTATTTCTTATATTTTAATTATTTTCTTTCTCTCTCTGACATACACACATAAGTATGTAAACTATAATTACTAATATTCATTTTTTTTTGTTGTGTGTTTGTTGAAATATTATCCAACGATACACATATATAAATATATATTATTTTTTTAAAAAAATTTAATGCATCAATCACCACTCGTATTTCTGCAGAGACTAGCTTCAATGGTTTTCATATTTCACTCTATAACAATAATATGGAAAGAAGTAACGTTATCAATAACAAAAAATATTATAAAGGATTCGAATAGGAAATAGCAGACAACAAGGCTGGCGTCTGGCCGACACAGAGACAGACACACACGTATTATTACGATACTAGTAAATATAATATGTATGCACGTTTTGTAATGTGTGTGTAGTATGTGTTGTGTAGATGTATATGTAAAAATTTAAAAACTACAAACATTATTATTAATATTAATTAATTAATTTATAAAAAGTAGGGTATCACTGTCCGACTAGGTATGACACGTTCCGCATCAGGAACTGCATTGAAAAGCTTCGGCTCCATCTTGAACGTCGATTGGAACTCGAGGATGCTCGCAATGTTTCCGCAACGGTAACAATAATTTGGAGCCGACCACACTGTCACCAATTGCTGATCGAACATGTATTTGTAGCCTGCGATAAACAAATCATCGTGAAACATCGATCACTCTCGTTCGGTGAATGAAGACAACACCAAGTCTTATAGCCAAAAAAAAAAACTAATTCTATGCTTATAACAACAACAATACCTTCATGCACCAACTGATGGGCTCTGCATATCAAGGATAATCCGTTTATCTGCATAAAGTCGTGCGTAACATTCGCACCGAACAGGAAACCGGCGCCTCTGGGACTCGTGGACCTGAGAAACGAAGCACAAAAAAAAGTGTCAATAACGCAAGAGACTCGTAAAGTTGGACGACGAACCATCCATTCAGATCTTCCGGATCCGACCACACCAGATCACAGAATGCACCCTTGTGCGGAATCTCCTGGTTCCTCTCCAAGCATCTAATTTGATCGACGGTCTTGATGTCGGGGCTCAATCCTCCGTGGACACACAAAATTTGCTCGTCCACGAGCTACAAGAGAATACATATTACATGTAGTCATGAAAAACAACACTTGTACTATCAGTAGAGAGGACTTACAGCAGCGACAGTGAGCAGATCGAAGACGTTGCAGCAATACTTCCATGCATTCACGTTGCCGTACTTGGTCAAGCACTCGTCGTAGAATCCATACACCTGCGTGATTTGTCTGCTCTCATGGTTGCCTCTCAGCAAGGTAATTTTGTTGGGGTACTTGGCTTTGAGGGTGAGCAGACGGGTGAAAGTCTCCAGGCTGTAGTAGCCCCGGTCCACAAAGTCACCCAGGAAGATGTAGTTGGTATCTGGCACTTGTCCACCGCAGCGGAACAGCTCCTCCAAATCGTAGAACTGAAATGATGTTGACAATCATGTTTAGAACAAGATGATTGCAAAAACAACACCCACCTGTCCGTGGATGTCTCCGCATATCGTGACAGGCGTGGAGACCGGCTGCACATTAGACTCTTCCAGCAGGATGTCGCTGACGATGTCGCACAGTTTCTTCAGATCGTTCTCCGGCAGATACTTGCATTCCATCGCTATTTCAATCCAACTATCCAGGTCTGCCATATTCAGACTGAACCACAATTATCGCACCAAAAAAAATAAACAAACGAAGACGAAGACAACAAAACTAAAAAGAAAAACGAAACTTCCTCCTTCCTAGCTGCAACTGCTGCAGAATTGCGATACACCAGCAATTTAAATCCACCGACGAAATGCTTCGAATTCGGTTTCTTTTTTTCTCCAATTGGCGTTCGTCTACCACCAACCACTTGAATATATCACCGTGTTTGGCCAGCAGTTCTTCACCCACAACAACCTTCTTCACTCACTTTCTTTTTTTTACTTTCTTCTTCTGCTGCTGTTTCTTCTTCAACTCAACCGTTCTTTTTGACAGCCGCAGCAGACAGCATCATCGCACGAACTTCACCTGCGACGACAGCCATAATCCCATCAGATGGCGCTACAATCCACATTTCACGTTACGTATTCAGCGTTTATCTGCAGATGGCGCAGCGCAACGGCGTCTTGATTTAAAAGTTCAAAAGTTCAAAAATATTGATTCGGTGCGATAAAAACGCATCATCGCAGAAAAGGAGACAAAAAACGTACGTAAATGAACAAGCAAAATGAAACGTTTTAATTTTTTAGTCTTTATTTATACACAAGCTCTTGTATTTTATAATAATCTTAAAATTTGATAAACTTTTCTTATAATAATAACGGTAACTCAATAAATTCTATATGCTAGACAATTAAAATGAACTAAAATTGAACGAAAAGAATCAGGAAAAAAGAAGAGACAGAGTAAAAGACAAAAGATAGAAGGAAGTGGAGAAGAAAGAGGAAGAGATTTGCGACAAAAAAAAAAACATAAGTGTATACAAATATATAGTAAACTAATTAATTAAATAACGGAAAGTCGATTTGCGTTTTCGAATGGATCCCCCCCACATAGGGGAAGAAAACAAAAACAAACGATGTCGCAGTTTTGTTTTTGTTTCGTTTGTTTTTCATTCAGTCTATTAATAATAAAGTACGTTTTCATGAACGAACGAAGATGATGAAGTAAGTAATGCAATTGTCGCAATATTTTACATTTCGTAAGGTGGGAAATCATAGCAGTAGCAAGAATAACAATAGTAATATACAATAATAATAATAATAATAATATACAATAAAATATAAAAATGATAATAATAGTAATAGTAGTAATAGTATTAGGAAATGTAAGTACATGTTTATTTACTCTTTCTATTCATTTGCGTTGCTTTCCTTTTCTTTTTCTTATAAATGTGTTTATGTGTGTGTGTACGTGTGTTATTGTTTGTTTCGTAACAGAAGAAATGCATAAGTTGGGACTAAACAACATCAGGTAGCTTTTAGACGCATACAAAAATTACAGTTTTACAAACTACACCATGAACTTGATTACATAATAAAAAATATAGTCGATCTCTCATCATCACCTTCCTCCACCTACCCCTTCGTATTATAAAACAATTGCCTACTTCTTCCTGCTTTAACGAAAGGAGTGCGTCGAGATTGCGTTGTTTCACTTTCTATCCCTCTTCCTTAAACGTTCGAACGAAAGTGTACATAGTGTAAATTAAACGAGGAACGTTAACATATATTTATATACACACACATATATATATATAACATTATTTTTTTTTGTACACGTGGTAACTGCAAATATCAAAGAGCCCTTATTCCGAGCCTATGAAAACAGAAGAGAAAGAAATAAGACTGAAAACAAAAGATGCACAGAGATGACACTAGATGGGTATCAGAAAAACAAAAACAAACAAACTGGTGACGCGAATATCGAATATGCGTGTAACGATGAAAGTTTGATTGACAACTCGAAGCTTCCGATGAAATAAATAGTTTTGTTTTTTTTTAATTAGTCTTTTCTCAAAGGTTCCTCTACCTAGCCTACTTATTTAAAAAAAAAACAGTCTAATTAATTAATTGTTTATCATTTGTTTGCCGTTCGCGTTTGTCTCGTTTTTGTTTTCTATACAATATATATATATATGTAAAGTGTAATAATATTTTACTTAGTCTTCATCAATTGTTTTTTTTTTCGTTTTCTTGTCATAAAAATAAAACGCAATTGTTTTTTACTTCTTTTTCTTTTGGTTTTTACGCATTTTACGTACGATCCTATAGACTACACGCTACATCTATGTATAAGAATATGACGTATTGCAAAAACCGTTGCGTCGCCGCCGAACTTCACCGACTCTTTCATTCATTCATAGACTTCTAGATTAAGATGACAAAAATCTGATCAAGCTTCTCGAAGAATGTTAGTAGTAAGTTGTAGTAAAAGAAGAAAGTTAATCACAATGAATGAATGGAAGATTGTTTTTAGTAAACATTGGAAATACAGAGTTGGCAGCGGCGTTCTTCCGATTTTATTATATTTTGTTTTTTTGTTTTGTTTCCAGTCAAATTCAACGGCGACGCGTATTGCGAATACGCATAAAAAGGCAACACACTCAGACTTTCGTTTCGGAAATGCTCCGAATACAATTATTCATTTCATTTATATTTATCTTTTCTTCTTCATGTAACATATAATTTCTTTTTTAAATATGTATTTTCACATGAAACCCAAACAATTGAAACCGATACAGAGAAAAAGAGAGAGAGAAAATAATAATAACGAAATAATGGAAAAAGACATAAATGTGTGTATGTATGTGCATGTGTAAAAGAGAGAGAGAGAGAGAGAGAGAAATGTGAAAAAGAAAAAGAGACGAAAAGCAAACAGGAAATAAAAAATAATAATAATAATATATTAAAAAATATCAAGTAATAACATTTGTAGAATGTGTAAAATAAAAACAAAATGGTAACTCTTTCTTGTTGGACTTTTGTTTTGTTGGTTATTGCATATATAAATATACAAACACATACATTTTCTTTCTTTCTTTCTTTGCTAATATGTTTATTCTTTTGTTTTTTATATATATATCAATAATTACATACGTACTTGAAACAACGAAAAAAAAAGAAACAAAAAATGTGTTTGTATATATTTATATGGTAAATATAATAAATATATGTTGAAATTATATCAAGAAATTAATAATAATAAAAAAAATACAACAAAATAAAACAGATTTCTGGTTTGAATGAAATGAAATAAAAAACATATCTTTTTTTAAAAAAAAAAGCAAAGAAATGTATGCAATTAATTAATAATGGTTACTTTTTTTTTTCATTTCCAAGTATATCTCTTGTTGTATAAAGTCAATTATTTATTTATTTACTTATATGTAATAATAATAATAATGATAATAATAATAATAAAATATTATGCCTAGTTTATGTACATCACTTAAAAATACTATATAGATCTTTCCATATTTTTTTTCTTCCGTTTTTTTTTAAATTTATTTAATATATATATATTTATATAATTCAATAATTCTTCGTAAAACTTCTTTTTTTAGGTTATGCGCGCGTCATTTGTTAATGTATGTATGTATATATATATATTTGTATATAAATATATCCATTTATAAGTTCAATAAAATATGTAAAACAAAAAATACGTTATAAAATATTTATAATAATAATGATAATATATATATGCAGGCGCGCGTGTGTGTTTATGTGTGTGTGTGTGTATGTATTTTAAATAATAATAATAATTAAAAAAAAAATGAAGAAGAGAGGGCTATTTAAACAAAAATATAAAGATAACAAAAACACCTGTGAAGTACGTACGTCGATCCGTCAAAGTTGATGATTCGCTTCGGTTTTGTTTCGTGTTTTGAGAAGAATAGTAGCGATGATGATAATAATAATGGTAATAATAGTTGTTGTTGTTGTTGTAATAATAATAGAAATAACGATGATGTTGGTGAAGAGATGATAATGATGAAGATGATATACAAAACGCATTAGTACTATCTTTGAATTGCTGAATTTAGGAGGAAAGGAACATAAAACATTTTGCTTTCAAGTAGTAGAGCGGCTGCCGATTGTACCTGAAAACAGAAGAAGACGTGGCACGTGTTAAATAGAGAGTGAGTGAGTGGGAGTAATATGTGTATGTGTGTTTGTTTGTGTCTAGCTTGTTCATTTAAGTGCACTTACTTCAGGTAATCGAACTAGTAACTCCTGAAACCTAGATGGTTGCTGTGGACAGATATGTTGGGTGTAAACCCTCAGACATGCCATGTATCTCTCCTGTATATTCTCCAGTTCTGTCGCACCGGCGCCTCCACCAGGTCTCGCTGCACATTCAAATAAACAAAAAAAGAAAGAAAGGTAAACATTAAGAAATTGAGAAGATCGCAATGAACAATTGAATTGTACCTTGATTAAGCATGGTGATGACTTTAAGGCACACGTATTCCTCCATGGATAGCTTGATCCGTCTGAACATGAGCGTGACGTGGGTGATCTTCTCGACCATCAGACCGACGTCCTGACGCAGCTGGTCCATCGTGATCTGCCTTCCCATCATCGAAGTCAGGCAGTTCTGCAGGGTGCACAGATTCGTGGTGACCTGTTATTGTTGACGAACGTGCAAAATGAAAAAGATGTAAAGTAAAATAAAACAAAGCAGAAAATTTACTACCTCTTGCGTAAAGTCCGGTTCGGTGGTGACTTGCTGCTGATCGACGGATTGCTGCTTACTATGGTGATGGTGATTATGGTGTTGGTGTTGATTATGGTGCTGTTGTCCGTGGATCGCTTGATAGGCGGACGTGGTGAGGACGAGCAGTTCGTGCCATTTGTGGGTAAGGAGACGGGTGTGAACCTCGACGGGTAACTCCAGGTAAAAAGGAAGTCGTTTCGTCCACTGCACCAGCTTGTAGACGATCGAATCGCCGATCTGGCAGAGTTTCTCGCTCAGATCGGATTTGTGGTCGAGCAGATCGTCGAGGTTCTGCAGGGTGGCGATATCTTGGAATTCATCACAGTCTATCAGCGTCTGTATCATCGAGAGCGTGTAATCTGTCGAGTAGTGGCGGTCACGAGAACTGCTCACGGCGGTGTCCAACCTCTGCCTCAGATGAACGACCTCACTGGGATTGGTGAGGGCCGTCTTCAGGATGGTGCCGTTCACCAGGTGCGAGGGAATGTTAGCCGCCTGCTCCAGCTTCACCGAAGTCGCCAACATCGCGGCCTTCTCGCCGAGACTCTTCTGCTGCAACTGCTGCTGTTGTTGCTGCTGCTGCTGCTGAAGATGCTGTTGCTGTGTCTGCTTGTTGGCCGCCTTCTTGTGCTTCTTGTATTTGACCTTGTACAGGTTATAGACAGCACCGCTGTTCCTGCCTCCAGGCATCCGATCCTCACGCACGGCTATAAATTTGCAATCACAATAATAATAATAATAAATTTGTAATCGTGTTGTTGATTGCTTACCTTGAAGAACCATGCCCTGCTCGATGCACTTTTTGAAACGGCAATACTGGCACCGGTTGCGTTGGGCTTTCGTGATCTCGCAGTTTCCATCCGCGACGCACGTGTAGACTCGTCGATTCTGCACGGTTCGCTTGAAGAAACCCTTGCATCCCTCGCAGGTGATGATGCCGTAATGAAGACCTGTGGCTTTATCTTCGCAGATCATGCAGATCATCGGTTGGTCGTCATCATCGGTAGCGTCGTGTACCACCGACCCGGCGCCTCCACCAACACCACCCGAATCGTTCATGATACCGGGAAGTAGCTTGGAAACACCGCTAGAATCCTGCTGTTGCTGTTGCTGCTTGGAGGTTGTCGAATACATGACGTTGGCACCGCCGTGATTGGGTGAGTTCGAGGAGGAGGTCAGATTGAGGGCCTGATTGGCGGGCAACTGCGTAAGATCGCCGGCCCAGAGCCTTTCCATGTTCAGAGGCACATTCGTGAATGTCGTGTTTGCGACGGCCGCAGCAACTGCAGCAGCTGCTGCCGCTACAGCCGCCGACGAAGATGAAGAGGAGGACGTCGACGTCGGTGATCTGATCGAGGAGACGTGTTGATGATGATGCATCGCCGTTCTGCCGGTTGCAGCTGATGTCGCCGTCCCCATCTGTCTACCTGACGAGGATCTGTTGTCTTGTCCCAAGTTGAGGAGCATCTGTGCGGCGCTCTCTTCGGGGTTCGTCCCCGTCGACATATTCGAGTTGCTGCTGTTGCTCCACGTGGACGTCGTCGCCGCATAGATTTGCGGTTCTATGATGGTCGTCGTCTGCGGCAGCGGCGTCGTCGGCTGCGACCAGATCATCGTGCGCACTCCGCCCGCCTCGCCCATGATCACGGTGGGCGTCTGTCGGAGAGGAGCGCCGCTCGCATTCGACCTGGTGTTTCCACCACCTCCGTTTCCTGCTCCTGCTGCTGTAGCTACAACATTTCCGCCTACTCCTCCCTGCACCTGCACCGTCGGTTTGATGTCGAGCAGAACGGAATTGCTAAAATTGCCTCCGATCAGTTCGGGTTTGACGCCGTTTATCCGCGAGTTCTGCAGCCACAGTTGATTCTGTATGACCGCAGCCTGTTGGCTCGATATAACGCCTCCCATCGGCCTCGGTGACGTCGCTTGCTGTTGCTGCTGCTGCTGTTGATGATGATGATGCTGTTGTTGCTGTTGATGATGGTGATGTTGTGTTACCGGCAGCACCTGCAATTAGTGAAGCAAACAAACTCGGTAACGTGGAGCGTGCAATTGAGTGTGGAGGTAGGGTTAGTGAGTGAGTGAATGCATACCTGACTGACGGTTGGTGGGGTGATAATGAGTGGACTTTGCCGCACGATGGGGCTGCTGTTTGCCGGTCTTCCGGGCGAACTGTGCGGTCTGGGTGGCTGCGCCGGGCTTGTCGCTGGAGCAGGCCGGACAGGCGGACTCTGGGCACGCGAAACAGGAAGCAACCTTATCACGCTGGTGGTGCTTCCACCTCCTCCTCCACCATCAAAGACACCCGACTCTTGCAGCCGACTCGATGCTAGATCCGAGGTCGTCGTTGTCGTCGAGGTGGTGATCGCAACAGCCGTCGTCGCCGACGTCATCATCGAGTTATCCTGCTGCTGATGGTGGTGGTGGTGCTGCTGGTGGTGTTGTTGATGTTGATGATGATGGTGGTGGTGATGGTGTTGTTGTTGTTGTTGACGCGTTAAAGAGGATGGTGGCGTCGAATCCGGACTCGGAGGAGTCGGACCGACGACGTCAGACATCTTCGGTGACGACGGGCTCACCAGATCTGGCGAAGAAGTGCTTGTATCGGCGACCGATTCGCCTGGAAGTGGATACATTTAATGCCTAAAATTAAGACTTTCTGCTCGCACATCTACTGCACACAAACACACACATCCAACTACTGTGTTTTAAAAACATCCGGCAACTATCACTTACCGTCACTGCTGCAGCGTGAATCTACTTTTCTTCTCTTTAGCTTCAGGTCTTGGAAAAGGCTCATCTTGTCGAGCTCACACGGTGTGCGCGTAAGGGTCATAATTCCTGGAACAACAATAACTATCAGTAAACGATGATAATAATAGTAGACAAGACAAGTTCGTTCTATTCGCATTGTGGCAAGGACGTTCTCGTTCCCTGCCTTCGTACTTAGATCGGTCGGTCTGTGCCTTTCTACTGGAATCTACTGCAAATGCATCGACGAACTTAACTCGCTGACAAACTGACCCAAATACTATTGTCGCAGTAAGAACTTGCACTCATTCTTACTATAGATAACTTTTGCTTTACCAATCAATTCTCTCCATTTAAAACATATCGACAATTATTAGAATTATTTTTTAAGCGAACGAAAGAGAGAACAAAACAATAGCGTCGAGTTGTTGTTCGAAGAGAAAGTCGTAGAATGATTTAATCGGCGAGTAAACTCGCGTAACTCTCGCTCCAAATAAAAATTCATTGCCATCAGGAATAACGGATTTAAAAAAAAACCAACAAACAAGATGAAACATCGGAGGAGGATGCGGCACTTTTGGAAAGTAGTTTAACACCTTCATTCTTTCCTCTCTTTTTTTCTTTTGATCTGTTTTGCAGAGCTATCGCGATCTAACGGAACTCTCTTCATTTCATTCTAAAATTCCTCACGTTCTGCGTGATCTTCGAATCTCTGCCTCAGTTGAAAATAGATAATACCTCTCTATCTCTCTCTTTCCTTCACTCACAACAACACTCTCACTCTCTTTTTCTTCGTTTGAAATAGGTCATTTGCTATACGAATTTATACTGTGTCTCTTTTACTTTTCATTAAGATTATATTATAGATTTATATTATAGAATTTAATATATATATATTTGCAACTGCTCATTTGCGGACACATCAATTAATAACAATATACCGTAAAGTCGAAGTCATATGACAACGAAATGCAGGAACGACGCGACGACAGCAAACTCTAGATGCAATATAGATGCATATAGATGAAACAACATCAAACAACGCATATTGTTTTCAATTAATCGTTGTCGTTTGATGCGTTCGCATCTGCAGACGCATTAATTAGTGACGACAATATAACAATGTTTCGATCCGAAAATCGTAACCATAGTTACCATCGTAACCATGGTCACTGAGTGCAGCTACTCTGTGCCATTTTAATGCGATGCGACCAGCGCAAAGAAAAAAAAAACGAATAGCAATATTTCGCTTCGCTTAATTTCCTATACTTTCTCTTCCGCGTTCAATATTTGGTTGTAACGTTCGAATCGAAACAATAAGAAAAAAATAATATTAATAATAATAATAACATAGAAAATGTCGACCATCATTTCCGCAGTGTTGCGTAATTCTAAACGATGACCAATATTAGATGGATGAACAAAAAAAAGAAGACGTTATTTCGCGGTTCATTCGAAAGATAATAGATGGCAAAGCGGAAGGAAAATTATGGTGGTTTTACATCCCCCATCCCCAAGAGGTTAAAGGGTTCGTATCGCAACAGGTTGCGTACAACGAGACTAAGACATTTGCGTTTCGGATCTGTTTTTTTTTTGATCTATTTTTTTTTGTTTTGTTGGAGAAATGGTAATGGTAATGGAAAATCTCTAAGAAAAGTTTGCAAATGGTTTAGTTTTTTGTCATTTCTCGCAGCAACAGTCGATTTCCTGCAGTTGCGCAACGAGACGAAGAGAAGGCGGCGGTCGCCATGACGAAACTTTGAAAACAAATTTCATCTTGGTTTTGTTTGAATCGCACGCGAAGTGCGAACGTTTTCCGCGTTACTTTGCATACGTCTAATTACTGACATCAATAACAATAGTAATAATTAGATGGAAAACGTCAAACTAATGACATCAATAACAATAGTA
This sequence comes from Nicrophorus vespilloides, assembly GCF_001412225.1. Taxonomy (NCBI): domain Eukaryota; kingdom Metazoa; phylum Arthropoda; class Insecta; order Coleoptera; family Silphidae; genus Nicrophorus; species Nicrophorus vespilloides. The sequence continues at coordinate 42,115 of NW_017096161.1, read as the reverse complement.
ATAATAGATGGAAAACGTCAAACTAATGACATCAATAACAATAGTAATAATCAGATGTAAAACGTCAAACTAATGACATCAATAGTAATAATCAGAAGGAAAACGTCAAACTAGTGACATCAATAACAATAGTAATAATCAGATGGAAAACGTCAAACTAGTGACATCAATAACAATAGTAATAATCAGATGTAAAACGTCAAACTAATGACATCAATAGTAATAATCAGAAGGAAAACGTCAAACTAGTGACATCAATAACAATAGTAATAATCAGAAGGAAAACGTCAAACTAGTGACATCATACAAAGTAATAATAGATGGAAAAACGTCAAACTAGTGACATCAATAGTAAAAATCAGAAGGAAAACGTCAAACTAGTGACATCTACGTCAAAAATTAGATGGAAAACGTCAAATTATTGAGAATAAGAAAGAAAAATTTAGAAAAAGAAACGGCATATCGTTGTACGGAGAGAAGAGGAGTGAAGGTAGCGGTGGAGGAGGAGAAGTATAAGGAAAAAGTGCGATTTATATAATCCACGGAGAAAGTTGAAATGTTAATGACCCGCGATATAAATCCGTATGGGGGGATAATGTACACTAAGTAAGTGAGTGTGCGAGAGTGAGTGAGCGCGGGAAAGAAATAAAAGAAAAAGTGTACAGTCGAATTGGATGGATGTGTTCTATTCGCGCGAGACGGGAAAATGAGGGAGGGGGTCTGAGCAACAACAACACTTCCTGATTAGTAGGATGGACGCGCGCGCTTCCGGTATCGTCAGCTAGTAACTAACCAACTAACTAACAAACAAATGAACGAACGACGCGCATATTCGCGCGCTCTTTTCAAAGTGAAAGTTTTGTACTTTCACGTTCGACAAACAAGAGAGTTCATGCAATACACGGAAAAGAAACCGAACACCCGAATAATGATTACGCCTAAGATAACAAAAACGAACGGAAGAAGGAAATGAAAAGCAAAAAAAAAAAGTGAACCGGGAATGGTTGGAAATGGCGCGCGTTCGGTTCGTCCGTAAGGTTAGATGGATGCATCATCACATTACGTTCAAGGAGAAAGAACAACAGCATTGAAGATTGTTATTTATCAATTCAATAATCTTTCAGTTCTCCCAAATGTCTCTTACCTAGTGAAGACATCGCCCGGCCCATCCGCCCATTCAGGGGGGCAAATTCGAATTTTTTTCACGGAGATCACGGAATTACCAATTCACTTCACGAGCATCGCATCGCGCGCACTTTTCAGCTTCGTTGAAAACGATTGTTCAGTCAGTTCAAAAAATCCATCTCACAAGGGGGGTTTTCATCGGATTTAACGAGTTATTTGTTGTCGTATTTCGACTTTGCAGTTTTCAAGCAAGTACACACACACTCACACACAAGAACACCAATGACACTATGTAAAAATAAATAAATATATAACGCACCAAAACTAGTATATATATATA
>NW_017096161.1:5231-40641 GCF_001412225.1 Nicrophorus vespilloides | reverse complement strand
CCAGAAGTGTGGGCAAGAACGCGAACCTCCTATCGCGCTAACTGTATTCGTAGTACTACAGATACAGCTAGCTAGAGCTACGAGAGTCAAGAGTGGCAGAGAGGAGACAGGCAGCGAGCGGCGGGCGGCAGTCAGGCACCACACACACAGCCTTTACCCACCAGGTACAAAGTAGGGCACGAACTATACGGTGCGGCGGTTCGCTCACTGTAGATTATTGCATTGCACGAAGACAACGAAAACGACGATCAAAAGTGGTGGGCAAAGAAATCATACAAACACACACACACACGATCCCCATCTTTTCACTCTTCATTTCGCTCAGAGTGGGGTGTCTTCACTTGCTTTTCGTGCACTTAACTCAAAGCGTTAATCTTTCCTTCCATTTCTTTATTATATTTATTTTTACTGTCGTTTCACCAAAAAATTTTCGGTGAAAGTCGTCCGTCCGTCCGTTCGTTCCCTTTCTCTCACACACTTACTAACATACTAACAAACTTTCGTAAACAAGAAACAAAGATATTGTTGTTGTTGTCGTCGTCGTTGCGCTGATCTTGCCCTCGCCCGGCAAACCGAAACCATTCCGCTGGAAGGTCTTGGGCAAGCATTTATAATTTAGCATTGAAAATGTCTCTCTGCTGCCTCGCTCACATATAATACAGAAGAAAGACGAAGGAGGAGGTCATGTTTATTCTATATATACATGCTAATGCGACGCCTCCATTCTATATACTATAACTATTCTCTATTCTCGATCATCAGTAAACAACAATTTTCACTCAATAAACCGAATATCCTTCTTATTCGTGTATCATTGTTCCTCCAGGAAGTTACAACGAAGGAACAGACGACTACTGGGAACAAATCTAGTAGGCTCAAAAGATAAAATTTAAAACAAAACAAAAAATAACAAAAACAAAAAAAAAATGTGAAGTTTAAAGTTCACTTTTGCTTAGCTCTTATCAACGTCGATAATCATATATATATATATGTAATCATCTAGAGACTGACTTTATATATATTTTTCTCTCTCCCCTCTTTATATATACAAGTACACGCATACATACACTAGTAGACTAGATTTTTCGGTTCGTTTTTTCTCAGAGCCATTGATAACGCGTCCCGATCTCTCGAACGCGATTCGTCCAAATATTATTTTATCTCTTCTCTCCTCCAGAAAATACACCTCTCCTCCTCCACCATCACCACTTTGCTCTGTAATAATAACATGTGATCCGAACGCACATTTATTTATATACCCGACAATCGTGTTATCTCACCGGTTACATTAATCGCAATGGCCATGCACATTTCTACTACACCTGATGAAACATTTGAAGACACACAAAAAAAAAATTGGCATTCTTTACATAATCCCATCGAATTCTAATAAATTACATAAATTCTCTCCAGCAAAAATCGGTTAGGTGATTATTTTGTCTTTACATTTATTCTCTCACGGTTCGATTCCGTCGTATATGGTGATGCATTAACGGCATTACGAAAGATTACGCCGATTGCAGCGCAGTCCAAATTTGATATTTCAAAAGAATCATTACTGTTTCTGCTGCTGCTGCTGCTGCAGTACTTCCGCATATGAATAATTCGACAGGTTTAGAATGTCAAGGGACGAATACAATATAAAAGTCGGATATTTTCGTCGTATTCTTCCCTTTAAAACACGTTTTTCGATGTCGGAAAGTGCAAGTCGACGAGTAAACTCGTCGTTTCAAGTGTAAGCGAATGTGGGTTAAGCAAATCCGCGGAGAAAAAGAGAGTGACGATGATGATGATGATGCCGTTAGGATGAGAATGAGAAACAAATCTGAATAATAGTAATCACATACACGTATACATGAAAAAAAAAAGTAATACAGAAGAAACAAATCGAGAATGGAAAGAAAAGAAAACGAAAATCCACAAGACTTTCACATTTTTCGGTGGGCTTCGCCCACATTATTAATTCCGGCCCATGACTTTTCTCTTTCATTCTACACAAGTTTTTTGTATTGTGCACAATTTGCGTATTCTTCTAACTGCATTTAGCAAATTTATCTCATTTTCTTATGCTTACAACTTATATAATGTGAGCACAGAAATACACATTTCGTTTGGCTACTTCATTCTATATATTATTTTTTTATATATATTTCGAACGCGGTTTAACCTTAACATTTCAAACGTCAATGTCAACAAATTGCATTAGGAATAACGCTGCACATTTCGATTTTTTTTTTCTTTTTAGAAAAAAATCAATGATAATTGAAGGCGAACGCCGAACATTGCTAATAATGTTAGAGAACAAAACGAGAAGATGAATACATTTCATTTGACATTCATCTGACACTTGTTGCTTCAGATGAATGTCAAATGGAGGCAACAAGTGTCAGATGAATGTCAGACTAAGTGAAGCAAGATGGAACAAAATTTTTAATGAATTAAATAAAATAAGATTCTATATTGAGGGATTAGATGCAACCTTGATATTGAAGTTATCTTTCGAGTGTCGGCTGATGATTGTGTCTGGAAATGTCTGGGTGGACTGATGATGACGAATTACTTTTTTTTTTGTGGGAATCGTTTGGAATTTGACATAAATCAACGATTTCTGATTGGCGAGCGTTCAGCAACAATCGAACGATTTGAGATGAAATTCGTACGTGCACTTAATATACAATAACGTTTGCCTTTATTTATACTTTCTCCGCAAGCGCGCGCGCTTACGATGAGATCGAAGCACACTTTGTAACGCGCCATTCATTTGTTATTTAATGATATTGTTTTCAACGGTTGATATTGTGCATGTGCGTACTGTACTTCTTCACAGATTAACTAACGCGCCATTCATTTTGGTAACATATTTTGTTTGCTTGTTTTCAGCGCACTCTTAATTCCGTTTGAAACTGTACACGTCGATGTGTGTGAGTGTGGGAGGTGTGGAGGGGAACGGGGACTGCGAATCGAGTGCGAATCCCCGAATTTTCGCCGTGCACTTGACCTCAGGCGGAGAGCGCGCTTTAAATCTAAACTTGAAAAACGTCCGCGCCGGGAATTTCAATGCTTCGCTTCGTCGTCAACGCACCAACCCAAAACCCACGGCAACGTAAATAAGAATAAGAATATTAACGCACACTCTCATTTCTTTATATTTCTTTCTTTCTTCTCTGTTTTCTATTTTTTTTTCTTTAATTAATTGCGCGTTACGATTTTAAATGTCAATGTCAAGAAATGCGTTGTTCTTGGTGTCTTTCTATCCGCGATACATGTTTTACAATTTACGAGAAAAAAATCAAAGTTTGAATGATTTCGAGTGATGATGATGATGATGAGGAGGAGGAAGTGAATCGATCGATGTTAATTATCGATGATTCAGGGCGCAATTATTCACTCTAATTTGCATATTTTCTTCCTCGTGCGCTTTGAACAAAGTTCCTTCTGCTGTCGAATATCGATTGAATTCTTCGCTTTAATAATGATGGTGAAGCTGTTGTTGTTGTTGTTGCTATTCGCGAGGGTTGGAGGAGGGAGAGCGTTGTTACGCAACGGCGCTGCATTTTCTCTCTTCAACAACGCCAAAGACAGAATGAGAGAGAGAGAGAGAGAGGCCGTGCGAACGAGGCAGGCGGCTTTCGTCGCTTTCTGCACGCCGCATGCAGCGTGTTGCATAACATCCAACATCACCTTTCTAAATTTGGCATTTAAGCGGTCGTTCGCTGCAAGGGAAAGAGGACGGCGACAGAATTGAACAGAACAACAGTTGTATGGACAAAACAGATCTGAAATATATCTAAAGATTCAAAACCTTTTTGACGTTTGACATTAATCGATATGTCAAATTATAAAGATGTGTCAGTTTGACATGTTGAAGGTTACCTTCCGGTAGTAGCATCGAAATCGAATCTGGAAATGGAATATTCGCGCCAAAAAATTTCGAAACTTTTTATGAATTGCGAACGAAACGTGTACATCTGCACTCGACGAATTAGCACGCACAACTGAACCCATTATTTGGCGGCTATCTAACGTGCGTATGCTTAGATAATAGGTCAGTGCTTATTTATTCTCTCTCTACACCGTGGAGATAATTTCATTTTGCGTCCACCTTTACATTCTTTCTTCTTCACATATCTAAAAAGAAATGAGTTAACAAAGCAAACGGATTCACTAAATTTGGTCTGTTTTTGTGTTGCGTGGCGATATCCTTCGTTCAGATCAAAAGGAAATCGTTGTTTAACATTTGAATTCGGCAACGGTAATCCGTTTATCGCTACATCTTCCATTATTTTTATTGTTATTTACAACAGGAAACGACACAATTTATTATCTTTTCGACAATAATACTAATTTATTTAAAAAAAAAATGGGTTTTTGAATGCCGTTATGTTTGCTGTTTTGAGATAAAACGCGACCGTCAGACGGTTATGTTATTAAAGCAAAGTCCATCATCTCTGAGGGTTATTATTATTATTATCATCATCGAAAGAGAAGATGCAAAAACTTCTTAACGTTCAGGGTTATTTCACAAAACGAACTTTGTTGCATTTTTGTTGTAAGAGAGATCTAACCACTTTTTACATGACCTACAAAGTGGTAATTTCATCCAGATTTTTTTTGTGTTATTGTTACATTTGTTGTTTGTTTTTCAATGACTTTGCTTCAAAATTATGCGTGTAAACAAATTGAAACTCGACGAAAACAACAAGTTCACGAGTGTTTCATGGCCGATTGAGAGCCCCTTCCTCCGGTATAGCAAATATCTATTTGAAAAAAGGGAAGAACTGCGAATCGCAACACTGCGTCGTATAAGTAAACAAACAGGATGAAAAATAGATGCGAATGCGTGTGACGGAAAACAAACATTCGCAAGGACCATCATCATCTAACCTTATCAACCACGATAATGCAACAACGAATCATGGCCGATTCTAACACTTTTTTTTTGTTGTTGCTCCTTTCATCAATCATCATTTTTCAATCACAAGAAGAAACTAATCCATTCATAAGCAGCAAGTAACCTTGACGATACTTTTTATTTTGTTTCTTTCTCTTGTTTTTTTTTTTGATTCGTTGGTGGAGATGTCAAAAATATTTGTGATGCGCCCCCGGGTGGGCTCGAACCACCAACCTTTCGGTTAACAGCCGAACGCGCTATCCAATTGCGCCACGGAGGCCCGCAGATCCACCCCCGCGACGAAGATGTTATCGAAATTCGCGCAAACATTTTGACAGATCATCGACGTTCCCGACGCGGTCCGAACGCCGCCATAGTTACGTATACGTTTCCGTGGTGTAGTGGTTATCACATCCGCCTAACACGCGGAAGGTCCCCGGTTCGATCCCGGGCGGAAACATTAATTTTTTGTAAATAAATTTTAATTTCATCGCTGTCCGGATGATTTCGGTGGTCAAGATGCGAGAGAACCGGCGCCGTGGCTTAGTTGGTTAAAGCGCCTGTCTAGTAAACAGGAGATCGGGAGTTCGAATCTCCCCGGGGCCTAAGCAGCGACGAAGACAAAAAAGTTTTAGTTATTTTTCATATATAATTTCACTTGGTACGGAAAATCGTTTATTTCAATTGATTTCAAATGGAACAAAACGTTTGTTTTCGTTTTCTCATTCGCTCAGTGCAAAACCGGTATGTTCAAGACCTTCTCCGAGGTGAAACCTTCACCAGTTGCATCCGCTCGTCGACTTCGCTTCGTATATATGTATATATATCTATTAAGCATGCAACGAAATTCATTAATCAAAAGGTCATCTCGAACTAACGCGGAAAACTAACGCACACAGCAACAATAACAATAACGAAATACATTTAAAGGAAATAATCGAAAGTTTTCTATATTCTAATAGTAGTAGTAATAGTAATTTGAAATGCAGGTAGTGTATTACGAAATTAGTTTGTAATTGTTGCTCTCACTGGTAGAGAGACAGAACGACCGACTACTACCTCTGGCCATATTTCTTGCAATCATTTCAGTTAGTTATGTTGCTGTTGCCATAAAGATGGTCGTTAAACGTATCCTAGATACGATAGATTTCATATACACACACCGTATCTACTACTACCGATAATTCCACGCGGATAGCAATTTCGCAGCGAAATGCATTCGATTAATTCTCGCAATTAGCGTATCAAGCTATATATATTATATCGTCGGTTGCACGTGGAAAATGATTCCTGCGGCTCTCGATTCCTGCCCAGTACATGCAATCATCGCTTTCGTAATCATATATTTAAAAAGATCTAGAGCAGCGGTCGGGGAACCGGGGTAAATTACCCAAAATGGGGTAAAAATGAAAATGTTTCTAATTTCATCTTACCAAACTCAGAGAGCGGTTCCTGACTACTTTTCAGATCTTGATATACAAACTGTGAATTGGGTTGTAGATCCTTTTAAATGTGAAATTACTAACATACCAGAAGAACCTCCAGGTTTGGCAGAGGCAATTCTTGAACTTCCATCCAATATTGAAGCACGTATTCAATTTGAGACCAGAGCAAATCTGTCGTCTTTTTGGTTGTCAAAGGCTGTAAAGGCTTTCAAAATTGCACATGAGGAGGCGATAAAAAAATTGCTGCCATTTGCAACAACCTACCTTTGTAAACAAGGCTTTTCCACCCTAATGAACATAAAAACGAAAAACAGAAATCGATTAAACGCCGAAGACTGTATTCAAATTGCTCTTACATCAAAAAGTCCCAATTTTAAAGTAATTACATCAAACATGAAGCAACATCATTTTTCCAAAACCTGAAGGGGGAAGTTTTCAATTAATTTTTGTTTGTTCCAATTTAAGAATTTTATTTTGTTTGTCTATTACTATTTTCATGTAACTTTTTTTATAAATATGTAAATTAATTCAATAAATAATGTTTATTTAAAATTTACATTGATTGTTTTCTATTCAGACTTACGCAATAATATTTTGGGGTAATGGTTAAAAAAGTTCCCCGACCGCTGGTGTAATTGAATCGCTAAACGCGCAACAAATATTCTCAAAATTGAAAATAAACGTAATTAAGTCGCACAATCCAAATGCGTTTTAGAACAGATGTATATATATATATATAAAAGTATTGATTTATCACTTTATGAAAAGCATAGAAGTAAATGGAATACAGCAAGTGCCTTGTACGGATCTCCGTCGAGCCTTGAAGCACGGCCCATTCCGAGATCTAATGACTATTCAATTCCAGTGACATATGCGTGTAATCGCGCCAATTTTGTTGCGAAACCCGCTTCAAAAGTAATCATTTCAGAACGCAACACCAGTAGTCAACAACAAAAATTAATTAATCAAGAGTGCAGAAGAAAGAAAGAGAAAAAAACACACGGGACGGGTCAATAATGTAACTTTGTATCACCTTGTACATATATTTCATCCTCTCTAAGTAGATTAAAATATAAAACTAATGACAATAATTAGTGCTTAAAAACATGTTGATTCTTTTCTCCCTTCCTCTACACATATATATATATCTAACATTGTAAATTGTAAGTTTGTGTATCAAAACAGCAGAAATCATTATAAAATCCTTACTAAAAGTTATACAATTAACAATGTTTTCATTCTATTTATTGATTTTTTGTGAGGAACATCCCGTATTGATTTGATTTCATCCGCGTCATTGGGCGTCTCCAACGTATACATATTAGTTTTTTTTTGTTCCTGTTCTCTCGAATGGATGAAATTGACACATCTCGTGTTGGAAATCTCTCTTTAAAGCCTGAATTGTATTCAGCAAAACAAAGTCAGTAATAGTATTTCATTTACTAACTACGAGCACCGTACGTATTATATATGCAGTAACATGGTTTATCCATCTTCTCTTAATAATTATGTAGAAAACAAATATGATAGATATTTAGTGCCATTGCATACTTCGCGGGCCTTACACATTATAATTTATAAACTCTCAAACTGATAGAGATAATAGTAAGTGTATACAATATATATATATATATATAAAAACGATATTCTATTTACATACAGCCAATTAACGTTTAAACTCTACAAAAATAAAAAATATAAATATACTTTTTATATATCATATATAATCACATAACGTACTGTCCATACCCGAATAGACTCGAGTATTTCTCAGCCTCTTCCCCCATAGCGCTTATGTCATACTGCCGTACTTGTGACCGGGGGGCCAAACAGTCTCCTCGAAGGATCCGCCGGGGATTGAAGCTCGAGTAAACGCATTTGACATGGAATCCTTGAGCCTCTCCGAGAACGTCTTGTACTCCATATCGGCATACTGCTGTCCGAAATTGAAATCTGCCACTTCAACTGTAAACCTGAAAATAAAATAACAATAGCACAAAAATGTATAAAGAAAGGGTGGTGCATGGATTTACCTTGACCGATTTTGGAAGTAATATGCAACGCCGAAGACGATCAACACGACGGCGGCAAGACTGAAGACGACTGGAACGACAATCACCGAGAGCTGAGCTTGTTTGGTAGCTGAAATAAACAAATTAATAAGTTAAAGGAATTGCTTTTAAGAGGATAATACCTTTGTAAACGTTGACAGTCACTGGATAAACCATTTTACTGACTTCATTGCTGATGATTATGATCACGGTGTGTACGTCCGTGTTATCGGTGATGAACAGCCTGTTTATGGGGAATTGGCACTTTTCTATGAGATTCTGAGTGTCGCAGGTCTCGTTTCCTGTGACGTTGTACACACCATCTCTGAAGCTGTAGCAGTATTTGAAGCCGGACGATCCGCGACATCCGACCGACAGCTGAAGCATATCGCTGTGTCGGATCCAATTGTTCCCAGTCACCGAGATATTAGAGATTGGCTCTGAAAAAATATCGAACGATTAAACTAAATAATAATTAACTAAAAATGAAAAGTTACGTTTCACTGAGACTTTGGTGGTGAAAACCCCGTAAGTCAGATTAGGACCCAAAGCGATGATGGTGTTGTTGCTGCAGAAGAACGGGAACGATTCGTTGTACGCCGTGCTCTCGTTCAAGCTCATGTACTTTCCGCGAAATTTACCAACGATATCCTTCTCCAAATCCCTTCTGTGCCTCGTCTTCTCCACATTGGCAACATTCGGAACGACGCTGGTTGTTGTCGTCGGTGCTGCAGTTGTTGCATTTGGTTTGATTGTTGTGGTCGTGGGCGCCGGTGTCGTCGTCACCGGGATCGGTTCGAAAGTGGCCCAGACAATAGCCCCAACCGTATACTCTTCATCGACCGTAGTATAATTCCTCGAGAATTCGTAATTATCCGAAGGTCCGTAATAATCGCAGCCGATAAACCAATACGTAAGAACTTTGGTTGCAGTCGAATCCAGATATTCTTGATCCGTCTTCTTCAGAGACACCTTATGCACCACCGTTGTTGCATTCGACACGAAATTAGAATTCACTTGGACCTGATTCTGATAAGACTCCAAATTTCCATTCAAATTTTCTAAAAATAAATCAACATTAAAATCAATAAATTTAAAACAAAACGAATTACCTGTTAAATTAAATATCAATCTCTGAGAAGTAATCATCCATGGATATAAAAGGTACACCTTGTAAATGGTGAGTTGCATTACGTAAGGCCCAGGTGGATAATGGATTTTATCCGAGAAATCTGCACTCCACGAAATCTCTCCAGTTTCAGAATCCAACTAAAAAAACAATTCCAATTACAAATCCAATATGAGTGTATATCATCAACGTACAGTGCCTGCGTGCCTTGGGATTGCATCATCGATCCACTCATACCTGTAGTTACCCTCGGCCAGCTGGTTTCCTTTGTAAAGTTTGGCATGGAAACTGATGGAGGCCCCAGTCACAATTGGACTATCGCTGGTCATGACAACCGAGTAATCAGAGCATATAACTGTAAATAATATAAGATTTCCTGATACGCCCAATCAATTAAAAACAATTCACTCACCTTCCCTGACACTTGTCACAGCGAGGAGCAGCAAACAAACCTTCTCTCGCATTTTCGGGTGCTTACAACAAATACAATCGTCACAAAGAAAACCACAACTGACATTGAATGTCAGAAACACGACATAAACACAACCACTGACACCAACCGAGTTTCTTCAGCGAAGCGCAAATTAAGTTGCCTATATTCTAATAATTAACTTAAAGTTATCTTTAACAAAATTAAAACTTATAATTAAAACTTAGATAAACACTAACAAATGATTATAAACCTTATAATAGTACAAAAATAATAAACGTTAACACAAATTTAATTAATTTGAATTTTGCGAAACTTTAGTTGCCTATATTAAATCACTCAGTTTGAATAAAATTGATAATTACGATTAATAAATGATTCATTTATTATTCAGAGAATTTGATAACAAAACGTTCTATTGTTTGTTTGTTATATCATTCAGGTTTTCCTATTTACAAACGAAATTAATCGGATTTAATAAATATTTAAAATAGATTTAATCAATTTCATATGTTATTTGCTAATTTCAGGAGTTTGATGAATAACAAACAATTTTTAATCAATTTTATTTACAGAGTTTCGTAATAAATCATAATAATAATTGTTCTGTTAAAAATAATGTTCGTTTGCTTATTTTTTTTATTATGAATTAATAAATAAGCTTTCGATTGCTTTAATTAAAGCTGAATTTTAATTAATTAATTTCTCAAATATAGATTGAATTCAATATTAATTGTCTTTTTAATGGATGAATGAAAGATGAGTTACAAATAGGCTAGGTTATTTTAGTTGTTACGATAAATTCTCGTCGAATGGAAGAACATAGAATTTGCTAAAAGGTTTTCAACTTAATTGGTCTTCTGGAGAATCTTAAGACTCGTAATCAAATAGTCTTTTGTTCTAGTGAAGAGTCATTCTATTTAACGCGATAGCAGCGTTATTATTGTACTAGTAGATGTGAATAACTCTTAAGTATACGATTCCATTGTATGCGGAATTCCGAGTCAGATTTCTAAGAACAATCATTTAGTGCTTATTATTGACGTGTCGTCAGGCAATAAGATTGTTTCCTATCGCGGTTGAATGACTGGATTATTCGAATTCGCGAATACAATGGACAACTGCGGTTTACTTAAGATTATGCAGCAGGAACAAAAAAAAGTGAAGAGAAGAAGAGAGGAAAGGTAGGAATTTCTGTTATTTCGATATCCCACGACTGTTGTAATTGCGTTTTCCAATTTTTCGTTGATTGCATGCATGCATACGTTCTCGAGGAAAATGCTTCGCAAATAAGGGAATGCCACTGCTTCGAAGTAAAATAAAATAAATAAATAAATAAATGTATTCCTGCGAACTTTCCTTCGATAGGTTCGCATATAAATCATTTCCATTGTGCTGCGAGTCTCTACTTCAATATTTGCTGTTGCAGTTCGAGATAAGTTTTCCTCTCTCTCTCCTCTCTCTATTCTTATCCACCCCCTTTAACCCTCCACCCCATTTTCCATTTTATCATCTTCCAGACGATATTCACACACGTACACAATCATCGGACAGTCTTAATTAAGAGCGTACAGTTATCTGCGAAGTCGATGGTGGCTATTATTTATAACCGACGATAGGGCTAAAAATAACGCGGATTACGAAGAACTGATTATTTTCGTTGCACAAAGGCTAATATAGATTGATTTATTGCGGGAACTACGCTCATTGCGAACGCGAATCCTCTAACTGCTTTTTAATTACCTCCAGTCGGAAATATACTCATACTCATACACTAGTGAAGTGGTCGGCAAAGTGCGGTTCCAGAGCCGCATGTGGCTCTTTGGCTTTTGCACAAATATCCATGGAGGAGCAACAACATACAAACCTAACATACTCAAACTTTCCAAGAAGATGCAAGCACATTGTTCGCATTAATAAATATTTATTAAGTAATTTAATTGTTGTAATGTTCATATTTGGCTCTTTGTCTAATAAATTTACCGACCACTGCACTAGTGTAAGTAAAGAAGGATATCTTTTTGTTAAAAACTAATTTTGGTTGTTTGGATGTGAGAAGTGAATCGAAGAAAGAAGTTTTTAATAAGACCCGCGTTTCTTTTTCGCGTTCATAAATCTCCGTTCTTTATTTAGTTTCACTTTAATATGCTTTATTCTTCTATATATATTTTTTTGTTCTTCTTCTGCGGCGTGGGGGAATCCCCGGGACGCGCGTAAATCAAAATTATTTTTGTAATCGGAACGACTAGCAGACACTGGTTTTATATGACCTGCACCGCAAAAATATGTAAGGGACGTTGGGGGGGCGGGGTGAGCGGAATGGGGTTTAGTCAGAGATAAAAAGAGAGAAATAATGTGGGGGAGAGAGAGAGATGAGGAGACGGGATGCGCCAGATAATTCAAAAGAGGGAACGAAAAAAAAAAAAAGAGTTTTTTTTTTGCGGAAAAAGTTTCGCACTGAAAATCTCGCCGACGCGAATGTTTAAGTAGCTCATGAAAATGTTACCCAGCGTGTTCGAGATTGTCTCTCTCTCCTTCTGTTATTCGATGATAGTAATATTCGCTTCTACCTGCGGCTTTGCGAATTCAATCTGAAGGTATGAAGAGTGTCTTAATAACTTTAGAAACCTAACTTATTTTAAGATTTGAACCGTTTCTTTTTTCAATGAGTTCATGGTTATTTTAGTAAGATATAGATATACTCTTCTTATATAATCATACGTGGGGTTTAACAAAAGTTCGCTTAGTTGGCTGGAAAACAACACAATTTTATTTTAATATATTTCATTTTCTTCCTGTTGTAATTTCTCAACATAATTTCCATTTATTTTAACACATTTCTTAAATCCACCACCTTTTCAAACATTCCTCAAAATCGTCTTTCTGGAGCTTTTCAAGTTCGACATTAACTGTATTAATGATCTCTTCATTCGAACTGAAGACTATTTCCTTGAATTTTTTATTTATTTTCGGAAACAGCTAGAAATCACACAAGAGGTGCTGTGAAAATTTCATTGACGCCAGAGAGCGCAAGAAAGTTGTTGTTTTTTGTCGTGGTGCAAAAGGTAGCGACGAAGATCCCCTTTTTTTTCTGGTTTCCCAACAAATTTTTGAAAACTTGTGGTAAGCAAGTTTCTGTATACCATTTAGCAGTTACCGTCTGGACAGTTTTCAGTGGGATAGCAGCTACCACTTTTGCCCTGGTAAAGTAAATTGACACCATCACTTTTGTTGCTAATTTTTGTGTTCTTGCTTTAACTGTGGAGGAATTTGCACCTTCTGCGCTCCATACCATGTTTTGCTGTTTGGTTTCTGGATCGTACTTATAGAACCAAGATTCATCATCTGTTACTATTTTCCTAAAGGTTAGACTCTCCAATTTCAAATTTTGAAACCCATCGTGCGGATTTCTTCGTGAAGCCCAAGTGATGACTTAATATTCTCAACACAGCCATGGCATTCAAGCCCAGTTCATCACCTACCATTTCCTGTGTCATTCTTGGATCTTCGTCAATTTTTGTCTTCACCAAGCCTACATTTATGTCGTCGATGAAAGATTTCGGGCGACCATCACGAGATTCGTCCTCAACAGAAAAATGCTCGGTTTGGAATCTTCGAAACCACTTGGAAATAGTCATAAGGGATGATTCATTCACTCCATATGCATTTTAACATTCCTGGAAAATTTGCATAGGCTTGAGTTGACGTCGAAATCCGTAGAGAATGGCAAAACAATTTTTTGCAGTGTTGATGGTGGAATTTCTACCAACATTACATCACTGATCTTGCATTTTCTCCTATCCGTTCTTACCGATCTTTTTGAAATATGACACGAAATATCGTTAGACTCTAACAAATTGAGAAACAACTTTTTTTTTCAGAAACAAGCCAATTTTCAATGGAGCACATTCAATTTCTTCATAAATAACGGTTCAATTATTTTTTTTTTTAAATATTTATAAGTAATTGTTTACTATAAGATCTAATAATGTTCTAAATCAGATGTCACCAAATTATAAACAATTACAGCTGTCATCTTTGACAGAAACTGCAAACAAAACTGGTTAAGAAACGTTGCGTAAATAACAGAAATTCGTGTCCCACCCTGTATATGTGTTTGCTTCGTATTCTTATTAAATATTTGATGTTGCTCCAGTTACAACTGCATTCCTGGATTTACATTAGCAAGATGAATATGAATTCTGTAATTATGGAAATACTGCGTTAGTTAGTTAATCATTGATTATTTATTATAAAAGTTATTCAAAGTTTAATATCTTGGATATTGTTTCTAGGAAGTGTGCGGTGTCGAGTAATACTTTAATACTGTTTTAAGGGTGGATTTAGTACTCTTAGCTATCGAATTACTATTGATAGATAGTGTTTCTATCAAGGGTATTCCCAAATTTCTATAGCACGCACGCAACGTTTCGCAACGGATCTCCTGAATAATTCATCCCAATACACTTTCCCTCATCACCGCCTCCCAATCCAATCCTAAAACAACACCAGGAAAACAACCAACGCCATTGCCCATCGATATTACTATACAACTATAATTATCCCATAAGAGTGGAACCACTTGCATAAATGCGTGGGTGGATGGTGGAAATGATCGTTTCGAATACCTTCTACATCTCTCTATTCCTCTCCCAGCAATATCCGAACCGTCTCGCGTCTCGTAAACTGGAAACACGTCCAATATCATAAACGCACTTATACATATTGATGTTCCGAGCAAAACTTTATGTGCGATGTTTCTGCAGGGGCGCAGCAGAATGTGGATTGGAAAGAGAGAGAGATGGTGAAGGGTGAAGGGCGGAGCGCATTTCGCATACGTTTTCCCTCGAATCACCATAAAGTGTAGTTTTATTCGAGCGCTCGTTATATTTTCCCCCTATCGAACAGAAAAATAAAACAAACAAAATAATAATAATAAAACGCAGAAAAATGAAAATGAGAATAAATAAAACAATGCGCGAAATGGAATTCCGGATGATTGGAATTGGAAGCGGAAACCTCCAAATCCCATTACGACATCCGCGCTCGCTCTTATCTCGTGCGGTTTTTTTTTATAGTTCACTCCAGTAATCAACGAAGAAAAAAAAAACCCAAAACCGCTTCCACAAGAAATTAACGCTGTTTCTACACTATTTAACCCACTTTTCTGTTGTTTTATATAAATATATGTAATGTACGTTAATAGTCTGTTGAAATGATTCATTTAACAAATTTTTATCTGTAATCATTGTAGAATTTTGATATTATAAGATTGTGATTTCCAAACTTGATATTACTACGCCTCTCTTAAAAATATTTAATCATTTAGAGTCTCATACATTTCGTAAAATAGATAAAACTTTAGCAGTCATTTGGGAAATGACTCACTGTGACTAATATTCTCGCCTCCCCTTAGACTAGACCGCGCATCACAGTTTGGGAAACGCTGTTATAAACAGTAAATGAACGATTACTAATTAACAGAGTTTTCATAAACTTAAAATTTTCAATTAAATTGAATATGTAGAAATAATCAATTTAATAACTATATAAGATTTAGACATAAAACAAGAAATTAACGCTGTTTCTACATTATTTAACCCACTTTTTTGTTATTTTATATAAAGATATGAAATTTACATTAATTAACACTTTTTTCTCTGTAATTATTTGTAATTATTGTAGAATTTTGATATTATAACACTGTGGTTTCCAAACTTGATGTTACTACGCCTCCCTTAAAAATATTTAATCATTTAGAGTCTCATACATTTCGTAAAATAGATAAAACTTTAGCAGTCATTTGAGAAATGACTCACTGTGACTAATATTCGCGCCTCCCCTCAGACTAGTTCGCGCTTCACAGTTTGGAAAACGCTGTTATAACAAGTAAATGAACTATTACTAATTAACATAGCTTTCAAAAACTTAAAATTTTCAATTAAATTGAATATGTAGGAATAATCAATTTAATAACTATGTAAGATTTAGACATAAAACAAGAAATTAACGCTGTTTCTACACTATTTAACCCACTTTTTTTCATTGTTTTATATAAATATATGTAGTGTACGTTAATAGTCTGTTAAAATGATTCATTTAACACTTTTTTATCTGTAATTATTTGTAATCATTGTAGAATTTTGATATTATAACATAGTGGTTTCCAATCTTGATGTTCTATACTATATATAGTCTCCTACATTTCATAAAATAGATAAAACTTTAGCACTCATTTGGGAAATGACTCACTGTGACTAATATTCATGCCTCCCCTTAGACTAGACCGCGCCTCACAGTTTGGAAAACGCTGTTATAACAAGTAAATGAACGATTACTAATTAACAGATTTATATTTCTCAAGAAAGTTCATTTACATTAATTAAGATTTCATTTTCAAGAAATATTGAAATTAATAAAAGATATATAATTAACAGAGCTTTCATAAACTTAAGAGATATAAGATTTAGACATAAAACAAGGAAATATTCATTAACTTCATATATTTATATTTATGTTTCATTATAATCATTATACTACAGCACTTTACAATTCAAGCGAATTAATATTTAAAATAAGAATTTTCTTTTCTAAAAATGTTCTTTTACGGTAATCGCGCTCCACGGAAACCACGCGAAAGCTGCTTACCCGGAAGGCATTTAACTTCAATCCACCCTTTCCCTCGAAACATAATAACCATTCTTACCTGAGATCTTATCTCGTTGCGCCTCCAAACACACAGCCAAAATGGTTTATTAATTGCATCGCTTTTTCCATCCACCCAAAACGGAAATTTTGCGGACAGATCCAAATCACTTTATTTGTGTCACCCTCTAATAATAAAACGAATATCATACAAAAAATTAATTAAATTATAATAATAATTGAAGAATCTACAAATAAACATTTCAATAATTATAATTGTTATTTATAGAAATGGAATATTTGTTTTTAGAAAAAATACAGATAATTAATCGAGGATTTACTGAGTTTATCAGTTGATTTGTTGGTTTTTGGGAATCGAACCAACGACTTTTCGTATCAGATTATCGTTATAGTATAGTATAATACTTGAAATTTATAAAAATTTTACTTAAAAATAGATGTCAGCTTACGTAATGAGCCTAAAGTATATGCAATCAAATGAACACGTATTGCTCTATGCCTTTCTGTCAAAGTTGTAATGTATTTAGTTTAGTTATATTATATTTAGAAGTTACAAATGTTCAAATTTTGCACCTACTTAAGAAAATTACGGACAAATCCATATTATTTACGTTCCTATTTCTATCGCCATTTCGGTGGTTATATAACCAAATTAGCGCCCTAGAATCAAACGACCTTTCCTCTCAGATTATCTTGATACAGGCGACTAGTATAATACTAGAAATTTATAATAACGTTACTTAAAAATAGATGCCAGCTTACGTAATGAGCTTAAAGTATATGCAATCAAATAAACACGTATTGTTCTATGTCATTCTGTCAAAGTTGGAATGGATTTCAATTTCGTAAAATTCTTTTATTTTTATACATCTCTTATATTTAAAAGTAACAAATGTTTAAATTTTACACCCACTCAAGAAAATTACGGACAAATCCATATTATTTACGTTCCTATTTCTATCTCCATTTCGGTGGTTATATAACCAAATTATCGCCATAGAACCAAATCAGTACATTTTGTAAGAACAGCGCTAAATTTATTTATTTATTTATTTAGTTGAGTGTTGGTTCATACTTACAGTATAATACTTTTTTTCTACCCTTTGTTGATTTTTGGGAATCGAACCAACGACCTTTCGTATCAGATTATCTTGATACAGGCGACTAGTATAATACTTGAAATTTATAATAATGTTACTTACAAGTAGATGTCAGCTTACGTAATGAGCTTAAAGTATATGCAATCAAATGAACACGTATTGCTCTATGCCTTTTTGTCAAAGTTGTAATGTATTTAGTTTAGTTGTATTATATTTAGAAGTAACAAATGTTCAAATTTTGCACCTACTTAAGAAAATTACGGACAAATCCATATTATTTACGTTCCTATTTCTATCGCCATTTCGGTGGTTATATAACCAAATTAGCGTCATGGAATCAAATGAGTTACGCACATTTTGTAAGAACAGCGCAAAATTTATTTATTTATTTAGTTGTTTTGTGTTGTTGTTTTGTTTTTTGTCTCGCAGATGCGTTCACCGTTCGAATGTGTATAAATCAAAGCAGCTGCGAGCATTAAGATTAATCGTAATCAATAATTTAGGCGCGATAACAATTCGCCGAGCGCAGTTTCCGCGGAATTTATCACCCCGAACAAAATAAAAAAAAATTGTACATATATATATACAGGGCGAGAAAACAAATAATACTTGGGTGATGTATACGTGGATGTGGATGGGGATGTTATTTATTTGTTTTTTTTTCTCTTTGGGTGCAGAGGGTTCATCAATTTCGGGTCCGGCGTGTTTTCGTATTCTGCGTGAGTTTTAAGTTAACTAACTTTGGGGTGTGCGCCGTCGCTTCAACCCCCCACCCATCGCATTCCGTCCTTCATCACCGTTTCTTGTTTATTTTTGCTAATTTGATCCCCTCACGGCCTTTGCCCTCCTGGAACGCGCACTACACGTGCCCCATTATTGATGAAAACCAACCTCCCTCCCTCACACTCACTCTCTATTATATTATGTTATATTATATATATATACATCTAGAGCTCTGAACAAGACCGACTGAGTGAGTGTATATATATTGAGTTTGGGGGGCAGTTGTGTTTGGCGGAGTTGAATTATGAACTTCCATATTACTTAGTTGCAAAACCAGAAACATGCCAAAACCGCTTCCAATTGAATATCAAATTGCTCTCGGCCGACGACCAAAAACCATCTGAAACCAGAATAAAAGCACATTCTTGTTATTTCTTTTACATTTTTCTCTCTCTTTCTCTTAATCGTCCACGCTCTTTTTCATCTCTCTTTTTTATACTCGCTTATTTCTCTTTCTCTCTCTCTTCCATTCGGCCACGCAAATATCGAAGAGGCAGAGGATGGGTGCATGCACAAATCCGCTTATTTGCGTTCTTCCGCTTGCGATTCTAATCCCTTTAAGTTACGTCCTTAAATATCCTCCACTCCAGTTCATTTATTTCATTTTTTACAAATAAAAAAAAACATACATACTTTTAAATACAGTTTATGGTTTTACAATCGGCTTTGCGTTCAACGATTTCAGCTTATTGCATGTAAGCAATTACAACAACCAAATGGAATATGCGAAATATTATATAGTGAAATATTTACGTAATTTAAACCATTTAGTAAAATGAATTATTTAATTGTAATTTGAAACTCTTCATACTGGGTGAAGTAAAACGTTCTGAGACTTTTTTCTCTTTATTTTGACGACGCCGTTTTGTTCGATAACTTTTGTCCATTTTGAAGGCAATTTCATAATTTTGCGATTGAAGAAATCCTCATCTCTATTAGTAAAAAAACTTGACCAGCTCATTTTCACAATTTTCGTAATTTTAAATATATCATACATTTATATTAATTGAGGAAAGTATAAGATTGATTGTATAAGATTTATATTTATGAAAACATACATATATGTAATTAAATATACAGGTATAAATAAATACAAATAAAAACAACTGCAATTACAATGATAAAAATATGTTTCTCATAAGAAAATAATTTTATGTTAATTTTACATTTTCTTTCTTTTTGTATTTGTAAAATATGTAAAAAAAAAATAAGAAATTTTAATAATTTAAGAAATCTCAAATAATACTTTAAATTTAATTTTCTCATTTTATATATAATTTCTACGTAATATGTAAATTGTAATTCATATGAAAATTATGATAAATTCGATAAAAAGTAATAAAAATCGTGCATTGTTTATATGTTAGGATGAATTAGAAAATGTACGAGTTGTAATTTTTGCACACCTGCATAATTCATAGATAAGAAAGCAACACCTGCGTGAACAACTGCGTTTTAATTGAACACCTGCAACATGAAACACCTGAGTTTTGATTGAACACCTGCAACAAGAAACACCTGAGTTTTGATTGAACACCTGCAACAAGAAACACCTGAGTTTTAACTGAACACTTGTATGAACACCTGTGAAACACCTCTGACAACACTCATCGCATATAAGCTTGAGATCCACTAACGTTATAATAATGCTAATTAGGGAACGAAAATTAGCATAATTGATAAGAAAGCAATAAAAATTAAGCTAATATCGAAAAATCACCTAATTTGAAAACGCCAAGTATTTACGCAGCGATGAATTAGCTGCGAATTGTCCGATTTGCTTCAAATTTATTGAAAAGTTAGAAGTTTTTTTTGTTTCAAACAAAACTATTGTTAAATAATAAATTTAATTTGTTAATATGAAAAATATAAATTCCTATTTCATAAATACTTGCCAAGTATTTCTAATAAATTACTTGGCAAGTTACGTGTAATATTAATTATAAGCAATTTTTCAATGGAAAATATCAAAATTAATTAGATTCTTTTCAATAAATTTGAAACGCCCTCATTTTCGTGTCTATTTGTCGATTCGTTTAGATTTGAATAAAAGAAATTTTTATCGGTTAGCAAAAAAAATGTTTAGTGATGAGCCACCAATGGTTTTTGCGGGCCGACCCGAACGACAGAACCAATAGAATTGTTAAGAACGAAGAAAACCGATCCCTCGTTCAACGATTCGCAGCTGCAACTAATTTTTTTGTTACTTTCTTATCTACTGTTCGAAACTCACTCTTCTTGTGGCCCAATAAGATTTATTTAAACGTTCAATGCAACTGTGATTCGTCATGTCTCTCACAGAATGGCGAAAAAAAACATTTGAATGCGGTCTAAGCCATTTTATTATACATTTTATTATCAAGTTGCTGTTACTCAAGTTAACACAACAAAATTTCGTATTAAATTGGATTAAGACAAAATCATATTAATGTTTTAATAGATAAAAGAAGAATCAAAATGTATTTAAAAGCCTAAAAAAATAAAGATTTTAAATCCCATTAACAAAAGTTCGTTAAATCGATTTTCAGCCCTTTGCACCAAATCAATTTAGTTTTATTTGTTTTTATTATTTTTTTTTGTAATAAATATAAAACGAGATTTATATTTAAAAAAAAACTTATGCTGCTTATTTCTTAAGTTTCATCATACGTGTGGAAAGTTGCTGGTCTAATATTTTTTTAGGTTAATTTCTTCTTGTTTATTGCTATGGATACAACTGATATCTTTTGTTACATAAATTATTAACAATTGCATAACTATTTAGTAATAGTGGGGGTACTGGTGTTTTGTTGGAAGTATATGTAGCAAGACTTGTATTTATAGAAAGAAAAAAAAAACGTTTGTAGTCGAAAATGTGGTAAGTGGTAGTAAGATGGAAAGAGCTGTCGGAGGAAAACCAAACAAAATGTATTCGGACGCGGATCAATAGCAGCATCCTTGTGACAGCTTAAAATAATTACGGCACTTCATCTATTTCGTTTAAAAACGTTTACTTCTCTTCTCCCTCTATATTTTCCGAAGAGGGAAAAATATATTTCCTTCTGAAATTAGGTGATTTTTTACCGTTTTATGACAAATACTAAGCGTCCCTTCGTCCCCAATCGGATGGAGTGGGGTTTTACTACTTTAATTTATATAAATTGAAAGCCATCAATAATTTAATGCTATCGTAAGAGGTTTTTCCGTGACGACAACATTGAACAATGTAAGAAAAAAAATACGTACACAAACTCACACCTAAAACAAAGAATGATTACGATTGTTATCGGAAACGTAATGCAAATAGGAGGAGTACGGATGGAAGATAGGAGCGTTTGCAACACGAAAATCCTTTCTGCGTCGTCCGGACAATTAAATATTATCTGTTCCGGTCAGAACACTTTGGGGGTATTCCCATGCGCCTCCTGCACATCCTCGTGCGCGGCTCTGTTTAATTAAACGAACATCCAAATCCATTCCATTGTGTCTGCTGCTGCTGCGATCTGGGATGGGATTCCTACCCTGTAGTCGAGGTGGGGGGATGTTTGGTAATGTTATAAAGAGGCGGCCTAGGTTCGCGACGAAGGGTGTATGTAGATGTAAGATGGAGCGAGAGAAGAAAGAGATTTCACTTATGAAATATTCATTTTACATGAAATAAGATGAATGGCGGGACAAGACGACGACGACGTCGTCGTCGCTGCCGCCGCCTCCTCCGACGTCGCAAAATGTTTTCTATTATACGTTTAGTTGGTACACACACTCACTCACTCGCTCGCTCTCACGTAGGCAACAAACTTCATTATCTTAATAATGCAAACTAGTCTCGCAGTATAATTAAACGCGAAATAAACGTCATTAAGGGAAACGGGAATACGGAATACGAAATACGGCAGCGGCGGTGAAATCTCTTTGAGAACTTTTCACCGGTTCACAATTTCCATGAAGAAGAAAACTTAATTAAAATATATATGTGTGTGTATGCGTAAACGTGTAAATCCCGATTTCGGTTGGGGCCGTATTATACTGCTAAGTGAGAATTGATTGCCTTTAAATATTTTCGGGTAACGCAAATGCGTTAATAATTTATTTACACTCAAGCTTCGTTTCTTTAACTTTGACAATGAATTACGCATTACCCACGTATCACAAATATATATAATTATACTCGTATTATTCTCTACAATCTTAGCTTTCATTAAAGTATTCATTTAGCTATGTGGTTTTTGTACTTATAGAGAAATCATCAAAAGCATTATTAATTTATTTATTCTCAAGATTCGTTTCTTTAATTTTGACAATGAATTACTCAACAATTATCAATGCCACAAATATACAATTACACCATACATTCAGCTTCTGTTAGAGTATTTACTTGCTTATGTGATTTTTGTATTTCTTGAGAAATTAGCATTCTTTTTGTTTCTTTAGTTTTGACTTTAAATTACTCAACAATTAAAAATCTCAATTGTATACAAGTATACAAATTGAAAACAATTTTCAACTACGTAATTTACGACTTATGAAATTCATCTTACCATGAATCATATAATAGTGTAATATTTACATAAAGCTTTTCTAGCAATAAACTTGTTCCAAACATAATCCGAACATTCATTTACAAATTAAATATTTGAAGTAATCATCTTGCATCTTGATCGCAAATTAAGTGTCTTATTTGAAAGATTTTCAAAAACTTTTCAAGTTATTAAGTTTAAACAATTAAAAAAAAACAAGTAACAAGAGAAAAACAAAAGCATATCTTAAGTTGTTAAATTTGATATGAAATATCGTTAGACTTGAACAAATTGTCAAACAACTTTTGTTCTTTTTGTTTTCAGAAACAATTTAATTAACGCCTACTTTGCAAACGTAACTTGAAAGTTATGAATGTTAAAATTAAGTGTCTTATTTGAAAGATGTCTTATTTGAAAGATTTTCAAAAACTTTTCAAGTTATTAAGTTTAAACAATTAAAAAAAAAATCAAGTAACAAGAGAAAAACAAAAATATATCTTAAGGAAATTTGATATTAAATATCGTTAAACTTTAACAAATTGTCAAATAACTTTTGTACTTTGCAAAAGTAACTTGAAAGTTATGAATGTTAAAATTAAGTGTCTTATTTGAATGTGTCTTATTTGAAAGATGTCTTATTTGAAAGATTTTCAAAAACTTTTCAAGTTAATAAGTTTAAACAATTAAAAAAAAAAACAAGTAACAAGAGAAAAACACAAATATATCTTAAGGAAATTTGAAATGAAATATCGTTAGACTTTAACAAATTGTCAAAAAACTTTTGTTCTTTTTTTTCAGAAACAATTTAATTAACGCCTACTTTGCAAACGTAATTTGAAAGTTATGATCTAATTTGAATATTTTGCGTTCAAACTTTTACAGTTATCACAAGTAAACTTATATTATTTGACTTGTACGGAGGAATGTCTTTCGGTATGAAAATCGTTTAGGAATTGAATGATGGTCCGATGCCACCTGCTGGTAGAAGCGTCGCAGGACGACCATCTGGGTCATCCCGGATCGTTAATGGATCTAGTAATAGTGGAAGCAAACAATGTTTAAGTTTAATTAACGAATGAATAACAACAAGCGTTGATAGATAGGCCTATCTCAATGTTGTCGCAAGAGGGCGAGAGCTGTGTGTGTGTGTTGCTTGTCGGTGTTCTTGTTGTCGGTGTTGTCGAATGTCGGATTGGTTGGCTGTAGTTGAAGACGACGCGCAACGTGGACGGCGCAGATCGAAGCGCAGACCCGCGCACGCTGAGACCCACGGAGGACCCACGAACAACCGCGTACAGCACACACGGATCCAACTGCAAACTACGGATCCTCCGATTCCCGGTGGCGGCGCGTTCGGCGGCATCCAGCACTAAAACGATCCGCTCTTTCCGACCCGTTCCACGAGCAGTCTCGCCACGAAGGCCGCTCGCACTGGAACTCCACGAGCTCCGTTCAATTCAAATTCCTAATACAACAAAACAACAACCGTGTAAAAGAGAAGAGAAATAGGAGAAAAGCCAACGTTGTATTGTTGTCAATACATCTACGAGCTACGTGAATAGATGCAGATGCAATTTAATGGATAATAGATACGACGAAACGGAAGAGGAGCGAAACGCGCGCTGCGGATCGCGACAACAACAAAAACAACATCATCATCTACAACAACAACAACTGCTAACGGCGGTGGTGTCTTCTACTACTCCGTAGATGGAATAATATCTATATATCTATATACTTGTCCTTCCCCCCCCTCTGTGTACCGGTTCGGTGGTGTTTTTTTCTTTCCATATGATATAATAGTAATAATATGTTGGTGGAGCGCAGTGCGGGATCTACTACATCTACGTGCAAGTGTGTCGTCGCCTAGTTCTCCGCAAAATACCAAAATTTTTAGTTAGTTATAGTTAGTTACAAGTGATTTCCATATATAAATATATATATATTTAAACAACAAACAACAACAACAAAAAGAGAAAAGGATCAATAGATTGTCGACTTTCGCACAAAATACGTTTACGCATTTCTATTTTGCGGTGTGTCGCGTGCTTTAATCTCCTTCGCACGGAGTGTTGCCGTTCTCGTCCTCCCCCCAAAATCAACCGAATTCGCGAAACTGTGCAAAACGAAAATGCCGGCAACGTGACGCGCTTTTCCATCAATTCGTATTTTTTT
Organism: Nicrophorus vespilloides; assembly: GCF_001412225.1. Classification (NCBI taxonomy): domain Eukaryota; kingdom Metazoa; phylum Arthropoda; class Insecta; order Coleoptera; family Silphidae; genus Nicrophorus; species Nicrophorus vespilloides. The sequence continues at coordinate 15,475 of NW_017096161.1, read as the reverse complement.
TCCTATCGAAACGCGAATCCTGTTTGTTTCCACCTATGAGTGCGTAAGAGAGTGTGTGTGTTTCTTTCTGTGTTGATTTAAGTGAGACTACACGTTTCGAAAATGGATATACTACCTAGCGTGAACATCTTCAGGGAGCTGCAGGATATCCACGACACCGGCTATTTCTCGGCGCAGCCATCCCTCGAAGACCACTGGCAACAGGTACATACATACATATACTATCTCTCTCTTACTCTCTATACATCTTCACCCTCTTCCATCTCATCCCTTCATTCCTCCTTCATTCATTGTCCATTTAAATTTTTAAATGTCCCGCAATTCATTCCGTTATTTTGCGTCAAGTTATGGGAAAAGCGCGCTGCATCTCTCTCACGCACATCAAATATGCGCGGATCGCTTAATTACGACAATCACCCGGTATATATATAAACACACACAAATAAAGCCTACACGCTTCACAAACTTTACATAATGATATTTTACCGCTCTTTTTTTGATCATAAACACATTTCTTTATTACATTGATTACATTAACAATCAAACATTCTCAATAAGACTTTTAAGAATTTAAATCATGTTTGAAGATAATAATGTAAAAAATATTCTCATTTATAAATTTAACATGTAAAATTGCGTTTTATTTTACTTCATTACTCATTTAAATCATGTTTTAGCACACTTTATTTTATTAGTTTAATCAACTTAATTATTAAAAGAAATTAGCGATTTCTACCAATTCTTCTCAACTTTAGTAAGAAATTTTACATTGACAGTCAGAAATCTAGTATTCTTAAGAATAAAGTGAATTTAATTAATATCTTATGTTTCCCTTTACAGGTAATAAAATGAACATGTGTGTCATCAAGTTTAGTAATAAAAACAAGCTATTCATATTAGCATTCTCTGTACAACTTTCATTTTTTTATTAAGGCAATTAATTTATAATAAAAAAAGTCAACTGTTAAGAAGAAATTTACATTTGACATGCTTTTGAATGTTAGAATTTCAAAATTCAATTAAGGTTTTATCGCATCGGAAAGCTTTCCAGATTTCGTAATTATTAATAGGTAATCTAATCTAATCGAAGATTAGGAAGATTTGAGGAAAAAGTATATGAGATAGACGGTTATTTTGGCGACGAATGCACACGGTGCAACGTGCACACACGACTTCTTCATACGAACGAGGTTGAATGAATTTTAATGGCCAAAGCTAATGGTATTCGATGAGTCAGAGAGACTTGCATGCAATATACTAAATGCATACATACGAATGAATACACACGAACTTTCCGAACGTGCAATAATCGACGATCTCGAATTCCGCCGATATTCGTACTAATAATAATAATAAATTATAACAAACAAACAAACAATAATGAGCGAACACTGAAGTGCGCTTATTAAATTATTACACAAGTGAGTAATCGAGTAACCATTTGAATATGCAAATTGCTGCAGCCTCTCTCTCTCTCTCTCTGTTTCTATGTGTCTCTTTGTGTCCCTCGCTCTTTTGTGTGCATGCAAATGCACTTAATGCTTTCATTAATTTATCGCCCGATGCGAGTTAGGTTCTCTTCTGGCCAGAATCCAAAGGAAAATAATCGCAAAAAAAAAAGGACGAAGGGATGCGGAGAAAAAGAAGCAGGAAAAAGAGAGCGGATCCCGTTCGCAAAAAGAAACCAAATCGAAGGAAAGGAAGGAGTTGCATGGTTTTATATACATATATATAAATAGAAAACGACTCGAGTCGAGAAATTCAAATGCCACCACAACCTCAACCTTGACAAACGTATACCATAAATTTCTGTGGTTCTTGTGAATCATTTTCACTTTTATTTTATCATTAAAGAAAATTACAAATTATTAATTTTTCAATTAACTATGATTGTTTTTGAATACTTTTGCTCCAACTAATTTTAAAAATTACTAGAAAATATGTTTCAAAGATTTTCTTATAAATTGAAATGATAATAATTTCCAATTTAATTACCTTAAATTATTGACTGTGAAATTATTTCGATTGGAATTTTTGTACTTCTGTTTGTGAATAACTTTCAAATTAAGAAATTTATTTTTACTAAATAAATTTGTGCTAATTAACATAAGCCATTTGCAATCTCAATTATCGACCACGATGAAGTCATTTACATTACGTTTGAAGAAAAAACGAACTGATATTACCATTTGTCACGAATTTTGTGGGGAGATTCGTGACTTTCCAAGGATTACGAATGTATAAAACGAAAGAGTCTTAATCTTCGTATAAATTCCACGATTATCGATATAGTTCGGATTATAATAATTAAAATGAAGAATAAATTAAATCTAGTTGGCGATGAACAAGACGTTTCCGTGACGTCTGGGAATCTAATATTTGTTTTATATTTTTTTTTTGTTAAATCGACTAAAACTGTTGTTAGACGTGTTTGCATTTATTTTGCGGTGCGATCCTCAGCGTTTTTCCCCGAACAGACTGCATGCACGAAAATGTTCAATTTACAAAGTAAGAACGTATTTCTTTCCTTCTTCGAATCGCGCCGCATTTGTTTCAAATTTAAAATGCACGGAACGGCGACGCGCGCGCGCTTTCTCTCTCTCGTATTTCGGCCTACGGTTTACTCGAATCCCGTAAACATTGCATCGAATATAAACGGTTTATTATTAATTCGACTCCCCGGATATTTGATATTGGGCTTTTTAATTCCAACATTTATTTTCGAGTGCGTTTAATGTTGCTCACAAATGTTATCGATCTACACGTTGCCTAACTTCTTTATGCTGTCAACACATAGACGCCATCTAGTATTTTCATGAATGAACTATTCTTAAAACGTCAACCACAATTAATTCATTGATATCTGAACATTTTAATAAATCAATCAACCCGCGCAATTCAAACTGCAATAATATGAATTAAAAATAAATATTACCTGATTTAAACTTTGCCTAAGTTCTTTACACTGTTAATCACGCGTCACATGTTTAATTAATTCTTAAAACGTCACTTCAATAGAGCCTTTCCACCTTTATACCAACTTTGAAAAAATTATACAATTATTCAAATTGTAATAATAACAATAACTTGTACCAACTTTGAAAATATTATTTTCCCCAATCAACGAAGTTCCTTCAATATTCTTGAATTTGAATATTCATTTTTAGTGCCTGTATTATATTAAATAATTAATATGACGAGTTTTTTTGAAAGCTTCTTTCTCGATTCCATCAATATGCAAAATGCTTTAATCCGTATTTGGTTGCATTCGCTTTCGCGAAAAAGTCGATACAAATATATTTTTTTTTATAATCAGTTGGTAGCATTTCGAGTTCTGACTTCACCTGAAACACATAATATATCAAAACAACGTTTATGAGTGTACCTGTAGATTAGATAAAGGACGTGACGCAATGATCAAATTGAATGGTTAAAATAAGCGTTAGTAATTTCGTTGGAATTTCTTAATATTTTTATTGCGCATTATTAACAATAATATTTAGTGCTGCTGCTGCAACACATCATCATCATCATCGTAATCTTGCTCAGAGTAATGAACTTATCGGAGGAAATTAATTATCCGCCTGATAGTGGTAATTGCTGCGTTTGATAATGTAATGTGTACATTTTTAACTGATCCATTTCATTAATTACATCGTCTAATTTATTACTTTCTTTCTTGCGTTGATCCGTTTTTTTTTTCATTCTTTGTAAGTAATCTTCTCAGCTTTATCTTGCGTCGAATGTATAAAATTTTTTTTGTGTTCGCTCAGCTTCAAGTCATGTATTTCGTTATGTAACGCGTTGTAAATGGATTTACATGGGAATTAGAAAGAAAACAAACAACAAAGTCACTTGATCAGCTGATTAGAAAAAAAATCAGTTTGTTTGAAGTAGATATTTACGTCAAAGTAATTAACGTCATTAATGACATTTGCTTTGGTGACGTTAAATTGATTTGACAGGTCTTTAAATAGTTACCGGAAGGTCAAAGAAACAATCCACTTGTGCGGTAATCTATAATAATGTTCAGTGTGAGTGTATTTGAACATGCATCTGTACGTGCCTACCATTTTATTATTAAGCGTGATGACATAAGAGTCTGCGTCTTTCGTTCTTTCTCTCTGTGCGAGTGTGTGTGTTTCTTTCTCTCTTTTATTCTGAGCGTGTCATCGCTAAAACTTTCCAGACAAGTTTCATTTAATAAAAATAAACAAGGTTTATTGTGTAGATTCGTATCGGGGAGCCCGGAGTGAGGTAATATCTGTAGCGTGTACAGAGCCAAGTTGCCAAAGTGTGAGATAAGCGTCGTTTTTGGGTCGCATGATACAAGGCGCAGAATATGCAGCGAATATGGATAACTCATGAGACTCCATATGTGTGCGTGTAGTATATAAACTACGAGTAACGTGTGTGGAAGCGAGAGATAAAGAGAAAGAGAGAAAAAGCACGTAAAAACCGTACGCATACGTGCATCGAGCGGTGGAGTTACGTAACCCAGCTGAGATCACTCTAATGACACAAATTTTACGTGGATGTGTTCTATGCATGCATCAAAGATACTTGTTTTTCTTCAATCAATTACTGTATTTTAGTATGTCTGTAACGCTCAGGAAAACTATAATTTATTACCACTTAATGGCTTAATTATCTATTATTATTTAGTATAATTATAAATAATAAAAATTCGAGTGTTTCTGTAATGTTTTCAAAGTTTATAGCAGTATTTGTTTTAATCTATGGGTCGCGAAATGACAGCTGTCACCTAGTGTCAAAGCGAGGGATTGACAATTGGGTTGCAGTAATTTCAAACAAATATTTTGGGTTTCGCGCCAAAAAAAAAAGTTGAGAAACGCTGGACTATAGTGTACAAAACTTATCGAAGTTTAAATTACTTAATATTAAGTGTTAATATAATTAAAATCAATCAATCAATATTTATTAACAAATAATGTTTAGATAATATTTTTGACTCTTCGAACGTGACATACACTCACTTATTTTAGTGTGTCCGTAACGCTCAGGAAAACTATAATTTAAAAGACTTATACCACTTAATGGCTTAATTATCTATTATTATTTAGTATAATTAAAAATAATAAAAATTCAAGTGTTTCTGTAATGTTTTCAAAGTTTATAGCAGCATTTGCTTTAATCTATGGATCGCGAAATGACAGCTGTCACCTTGTGTCAAAGCGAGGGATTGGCAGTAATTTTAAACAAATATGTTGGGTTTCGCGCCAAAAAAAAAGTTGAGAAACACTGGATTATTGTGTACAAAACTTATCGAAGTTTAAATTGCTTAATATTAAGTGTTAATATAATTAAAATCAATCAATGTCTAATTCTAATGTCTAATTAAAGAAAAAAATGTTTAGATACTATTCTTGACTCTCCGAACGTGACATACACTCAAAAAATACTTGAATACTCTTCGCGACGTTTTCGAATTATTAAGTAATCTGCATAATTTGAACATAACTCATTAATGTTTTGTAACGCAAATTGTCTATTAATCATCGGTCGAAGTGCGTTATCGATTTTTCGTAAGAGAAAAACGAGATTCTCGTCGTGTAAATTGTAAAACTGCACGGCAGATGGTCAGGTCGTCGCGTTGCGTAAGAGAGAAAAAAAAAGAGCGCTCGCCGAGAAAGTGTTTGAATGTTGTGTTGCCTGCTGTGCACACGATCGAAGGTTATCCCTGGTTTTCTCCAAAAATCTCCCACACTCACAAGAAAAAAATAAATAAAAGTCATCGTTTTTTATCATTCATTCATCCTCAATTACTTTACCAACCTTTCCAAGAAAAAAATAATGATAAACAAGAACGATTAATTAACAGTCAAACTTTCTTTTTTTTATGTTGTTAAATTGCATTTAACTAACAATTGTTTTTTTCCTTTAAACTTTGCATACATCAACGCGAATGCACGTAAACAGTACGAGAAACTCGCAGAGGAAAGAAAAAGGAAACTTGCACGCACTTTCCATCAACTTTACTTTCGATTTTCCGAAACCGTTTACGTTCTCAATCCTATCCTATCGCTATCAATCAATTGAATTAATGAATTCCCCGACGTCTTGAATGCTCAATCTTAAATTTGAATATGCATATTTTATTATGTACACAGTTTTCTACTTTGCTCTTCGTTTCATTTAAGATTACCAATATCAATTCTCTCGGTTTTCAATTCTATTTTCAATTATGCACAAACAAACCAAAAGAAAGAATGAGAGAACTTTAGTTGTCGTAAAAAGGATGTGTTTGGATGCAATTCCAATGCGGAAACGCGGATCCCAAGTGGAATAAGAGCAATATAATGAAAATAAAAAAGATCGTTCAAAAACTTCGCGGCCTCACCGCGTTCGTTGCATAACAAAGTTCGACAAATTCGCGCGCGCACTAAAAAAAAAATAAAAAAATACTTTCGAATGCATCTGCGTTTGGATTGTACGAATTACGTAACGAATCCAACAAAGAGCGTTTCGTAAAAAACAACAACAACCAAAGGCATTAGCAAAGAAAAAATTGTGAAAAAAAAATTCAAACACATCTCGAATTGTATTTGCATGACATCATTTCTAAACAAACCTCATCGATTGTGCAAGAAGCACATTGACATGCGGACGACTTGTTTGTATAGTTTAGTTTTGGAGGATTTCGAAGCGCAACGAAACTCGCTTGAAACAATTTCAATGTTGAAAAACAACGGTATTACATATTTATTTACGTTCTTTCTTTTTTTTTTGTTTATTGTCGTATGTGTATATTATCGAGTCGCATTTATCGGAACTGGGATTATTTTTGGAATTACGGTCTAAAAATACTTCTGTTACCATTCGGGGTTATTGGGAATACGACGCATGGAAATGATCGATTAACCGAAAGTTTTTTTTTTCAAATACATTTTCAGCTGATTTACATCAATTAAGTAAACTAATTATAAGTATTGCAACGATGGTGTAGCGGTGGTTTGTAAGCGTTTACATTGATTGGTAACGTTTCGCAGCTGTTGGATGGAAGCGTTTATCAATGCACTAGCGTCATCGGTGGTTATCCGCACTTGTCGCTGAAACACATTCGTAATTGATATTTCGCAGTGTTTTTTCTTTTTTTAATTTGCAAGAGGTTCGAATAATCAGTTCATTCGAATTCGTTCAATCGAATCGTACAAAGTGTATTCAATTACAAACGTGCATACGGTTCATATTTTTTTATTTTATTTTTTTTTTGATATGCGATATTTAAGTTGGTCGTAACCGTAGTTTCCAGGTGTTAATTACGCAATCAAACACTGCTGTGACGACACAATTTCCATGTGTTTGAACTTACAAAAATAAAAAATAAATACCTTCACCAGTCCAAATCAAGTACGGTCTTCTTTATTTAGTTTAAGAGGTAAAAAGTGAGTAAATAGATCAGCGATTTAACTTGTTACTTGTGGGTTGTAATGTTTATAAAATAAAATTGTTGACAGTGACAATGACAGCTGTCAAAATTGTTAATGTTTCTATGGAAACCGCTATAGTGTTAACGTTAAGTTTTGTTTTGATGTATGTTATTTGCATGTTGGTTATTGTTCGTGAAAGGGTGATTATTTTGCGAAAGCTGCAATGCATGTGTGTTTACAATGATGATGACGATAATTAAATCGGAAGGTGGACAAAGCAAGGGTCGCTAGAGGAGGAGGAGGAAGCATAATTAGTTTGTTAAGTTCTCCGATGGAAACTTTCGAATGCCGAGGTTTATGTTTGCATCCTTATTTCCTGCCGGCGGGGAGCTAATCTAAATATAGCCTCCTCGGGGTTTCTCTCTTTCACTTCGGCCGATGTTTGTGCGTGCGTACGCCTAAAATTAACTTCTCGTGTTTACGTAAGGGAGGGGGGGAAAGAGGGAGAAAGAGAGAGAAGGCGAGAGTGGTTAAAAAGGTACTACTACTACCTACTACTGCAAGCGGAAGAAGAAGAAGGGTGATGGTCTTTCTTCCCTCTTTCTTTCGCTGCAAGAGAGAGCTTTTGACCTTATACCTTGACTCCTCAAAAAGAAATAAGTACGCTGCTCACCTGCTCCTCCGCAACTCGCTGTGCATCTCTCTCTCTCTCTCTTCTTCATTCTTGAGAGAAAACCCACGCATGGTTGTATGTGGATACTCTTCTCTATCTCTTCGTTTTCCCTCCAAGAGGGACGTGTCCTTCATCAGCCATTCCGCTCGCACTCACTCACACTCGCAACCAGTTATGAATATAATAGCACCTGTTTTTTCCTCTTTTTTCCTTCTTCAGCCGCAACCTCCAACCGTCCGTCCACTTGCATTCCATTCCGTTTTGCATACTCCTCAACGTTAGAGCGAGAGACGTAGGTTATCTGCCCGAAGTCGGACGACTTCGGAATATTTTTCCCATTTAACGGCCGAAGCAGTAAACATTCCTTATTTGCGACCGCCGCGACCGCATTATTGCCACAAGCGAGGCAAATTGGGATGAACAGAGAAGAGCAAAAAAAAAAACAGAAGCGAAATACATCAGCGACGTCTCAATTTGATTCATCTTTTTCTTCTTCGCATCCTTGATTCATCCTGCGAGAAAGTAGCACGAAAGTTACGCAATCTCCAATATACGCAAGCAGCGTTTCTCAACCTTTTTGGGGCACGACCAACATAACTTATACATATACAAAATCATGCTTTAATGTAAAGTGACAGCTGTCATTTTCATGTTTGTTTGTATAGGTTTGAGAACCGCTGGTATACAGAGTTGCTCGCTCTTGTTTTCTCATCACGATGAGAAAAATTGTCCACCATATCCGTAGATACGAAGAGTTGACAACAGCAGAAGCAGCAACAACAGCAACGTGTCATGCTGCCGCCATCGTCCGTTGCGACATTCGCCTCGCCACAGATAAACGATTGTTTTCTTGGGACGATGCTTTATCTAAGCAAAACACACTCTGCACATTATCTATATAGAATGCAGGGGACGATGTAATGCGTTCCGTGCTAATCTTGATCTGCGCCTTCGTCCGTAAATCAAAGCTATCGTGGATGTCAAATTACACCGTTCGCTGTGCTAATGATTCCTCCCGTCTCTCTCTCTCTACACACACACATACTATCTCTCCTATAGGTTTAATCCTCTTTGAACCTTCTACAGAATCCACTATTAATATTCACATGAAACAATAACCACCAATAGCAGCGTTTCTCAACCTATGGGTCGCATTACATTTTTAATGACAGCTGTCACCTTACGTCAACATTTATAGGTTATAAACAATTGCGTCGCAGTGCAAATACAAGCAACTATGTTCATGGGACGCGCGGATAATAGGTTGAGAAACGCTGACCAATAATAGTTAACTTGAACTGAACATAAAAGTTTCTGGCCCAGTTCTAATGTATTAAGTTTACATTTGATGTTTCATGAATCTTAAATTAAGATCAATTCTTTCTAATATGATTTTACAAATATTAATTAACATTTCAACAAAAATAAATAAGTAAAAAACTATGAATTAAGTAATGTTAGTTATCTTTTTTTTTTATCCTTTATGTCTTCCGGTGGTTCTTGATACCCTAAATGAATGATTCAAAGAACTATTAAGTTCTCAAACTTCGAACAATTCTTACGTATTGCTCACATATTTAATTACGTCTCTTCCTCTCTAAAGATCTTTAAAGGTATTTTTAATGTTTGTCTCGTCCTTCGTATCTTCCGGCATTTCTTTACATCAATTGATATTCCAAGAATGTTTCGGATTATGAAATTGTAAATCTTTTAGAATCGAAACTATTACGTAATATTTAAACACACCACATTAGAGAATGAAACAAAAATTTCCAATTATTCAACGTAACTAAATCAAATTCTTGAATTTCCAGTACAAAAACTGTAAATTTTTGAATAAATTCTTAATATAAAACTAAAATTACATTTGGAATAAATCTCAATATTTTTTTTTTATAAATTTCTTAATATAAAAATTAAATTTGGATTTGTTACTTTTTGGAATTGAAATATTCAAACTTTTGTGTATAGTTTAAACACACTTTTCGTTCGAAGGAAACAATAGTTTTGAATGTAATTATGATAAAGGTAATTAGTAATTTAGATTATGATTTTTTTTTTATTTTGTCTTCCAAATATGTTGAAATGTTGTTGATAATGTACAAAAAAAAAGAAAACTTGAAAAAATGCAAGCACTCTTGTTTTGCGTAACAGTTTTTTTTTTTTTTTGGGACACGAAA
>NW_017096161.1:3244-5222 GCF_001412225.1 Nicrophorus vespilloides | reverse complement strand
GAAAAACATACAAAAACGTTCTTTAGAAAGTTTTCGGATGTCGAAAAGCGTGAAGTTTCGTTTCTTTCTTCCTGCAAACGATGTCATTTCTTTCTTCAGCAAACGAAGAATGACCAGCGAAGTAATCGCATTTGATACCCCTCTAATGGAACGATCATTAGGAAATGTTTTCCCACAGGTCAGAGATTCGACGCCGCGGTTCCCACAACAATGCAAGATTATTTAATACAAGAAGTGTTCTTCGAATTTCGGTTTAAACGGTTCCGGAAGTGACGTCGCTCCGCGGGAAACGAAAGAGCCACGGCCAGGGTGGATGTGGCGAGTCGCGATTACGTTTTTTATTTGTTTTGTTAACCGCAAGTTGCTAAAAATTTAACGTTTTCTTTTTTTGTTTCTTCGTTGATGTTGCCATGTGATGTATCGTCCAGGCGACAAAATCAACCCCCCTCCACGAGTTTCTGTCCCTCTTTACAGCCGTCTCGCGTCTGTTGATTCAGGCCGAATGAATCAATATTCCGGTTGAGTGAGTAACCGATGAAAAATACCCGGGGATGCTTTTAATATTATTGATGATTTATTTTCGGATTGTTTATTATTCCTGCACGCCAGACGGGGGCCAAATCCGATGAACGCAGCAGCAGAAGCACTAGGTGATTGATGTAATTGAATCGATTCAAGGCCACCCCCGCTCTTTAATTATTGCACACACACTCTCACATATTTATATACGTATACATTAATATATGAGTGTGTGTGTGCGTGTGTATCACTCCAATCAGAGGATGATGATGATTTCGCGCTCGATTCCGTCGCTATATTTGCATGCGGCGAATCAATGAGATGCTGAATCGACGATTTCGTTTCAATCAACTTCAATTCAGATGCCCCCCGGCATTAATCACCGGAATTCCAGAGCGTTCGTTATTACCGCACACAACATGTTATTGTTGTTCCGTATCGTTATTATTCATTTTTTTGTTGTATAAATATATTTATTTTCTCGTTCTTCTGATGTTGATGATGATGATGATGACACACATCTGCATGCAAGTATCCAAGGCTCCCGCTGCACTTACTCATAATAACGACGCGTAACACAATGGGGAAAGTGTTGCGTTCTTTATTTTTGCATTATTATTATTTCTATTATTATCATTAAATGCATGACGATCGTGCGATTCCCTGTATCGTTCACAAAACTTAAAAGAACCAATTTTACCTCGTTTCCAAGACACACTTTCAACAATCTAATCTATCTTTGTTCCTGGAAATGCAGCAATCAATAAGTTTTCATTTTGTTGCTTCTCTTATTTTTACTTGGAAAATAGTTAAAAAAAAAAAACTTTTGAAATGAAATTCTAAAAATTCAGTTGACACAGTTTGAAAACAATCTAATCGATATTATTGTTTCTAGAAAATCAGAAACCGATAAATATGAATAGAATAAGTTTACTTTTTCGTTGCCTCTATTATATGATCAATAATACTTAGAAAATAGTTTAACACGTTAAGGACGGCGCTTTTCGGGTTGCCTGCCCCCAAAAAAAAATTCGTGGACGCCTATGGACTGAGAGAATCGTCAAATATCTTACGTCAATTATAACCTTTAAACGTTTAAATTTTTCTTATACATTTTTTTAATGATATTGAAGCAATTTATAACAATTGTGGGAAAAATATTGAAATTTTCATAAAGTTGTTACATATTGCGCACAGTGTTATGATCAACCGACACTGTGTATCAAATGTTTTGAAGATGTTAATAAAAATAAATAAACATTTCTATTATTGAATGATCCTATTTTATTTTTGTTATATTCAATAAATATACTCAACATGGTTCGAATTTTATTGAAACGCGGAAAAAGTGCTATAGGTTTTATAATAAGCAATATAATAATAATTGAGCATTGCAATTTCTATTCAAGTCGAATATATCATCTTGTGCTCTAAGCTTGTATTGTATTTGAATAAATTA
>NW_017096161.1:0-3207 GCF_001412225.1 Nicrophorus vespilloides | reverse complement strand
AAGCGGCAAGTAGCATTAAATGAAAATTTCAAATATGTTTCACAAGTTAATTTGCAAAGTATGCCTAAATTATGTCACAATATCATTCTAAATTGCTTCAAGAATTATTAAAATATGTATAAGAAATGTATTGGCGTTTGAAGTTTGTAGTTGACTTAAGATATCTGAGGTTATTCTCAGTCAAAATCAGTGGCGTACATAGCAACAAAATTATTATTTATAATTAATGACCCACCGGTGGGTCATGCCGTCGTCAATGTGTTAAAAACTTCAATGAATCTTTTTAAATTATAGTTATAAAACAGAACATAAATGAAATGTTTTTCTTGCTGAAATTGATTAAATTTTTATTTCCGCGAAGGAAAAATAATGAGGAAAATCGGCTTAACGAGTTTCCCCAAAAAAAGCTCTCCTGTATTTACGAAACAAATTAGGCGGCATCGGTAATTGAAATTGTTCTCTTGCTTTTGTTTTTGTTATCAGGGATTCGTTGATGGATGGAAACGAAAGTGTTTCGTTTAATTGTTTCGTTCTTTTTTTTTTGTTTTGGTTGTCGGTAATGGATGTGTAATCGCGGAGGAAGTCGGTCGGTCGGCGATGTTTAATTAAGGCTTTTAGTGCGTGCTAACTGGTTCGGAATGGAGCAATTTTAACGGATGACTCATCTGGGTATTTGCGATTACCAGGTTGGTATTATTGGTCCGAGGGGTTATCCGTCGAGATAGCAGGCAGCACTGACCGTACGCAATTATTTCGAATTGGGATGTGTGTGTGTGTGTATTTTGTTGGGTTCGAAATTGCGTTAATGCGAAAATGCGTTTTCGCTTCAATTCGTTGTATAATACATATAGCAGATAGTGCGATTGAGCGAGCGAATTTTTGTTTTCCGAAGGGTTGTGAGGGATTACGCCGCAACCATTTGGACGGATCGATACTTTTAATGGCATCAGCAATAAACAGTGTAATATTAATAAAAAAAATAGAATAGAAATAGAAGTAGATGGATGGTGGTGGTTGAGAGGATGAGAGGGAAGAAATATGAGTAACTAACGTTGGAAACGGGGTCAGAAACCCCGCGCGCTCTCGTATTTATTTATAAATTATTAAGTGTTGTAGAGTATAAACACGGGCACATGTGAGAGGCGCGTGATCGATACTCTTCTTGCCTACTATACAACTACACCTACACATCTCATGTATATATACATATATATATGTTATGTCCGACCTACCTGTGCACATCGCAACAACATTCATCCGTGCGGTCAGAGTGTGTAATGCGATGAGCAAACTTTCCCAACTTTCGGGTGAGTTAGTGAAATTTTGATTTGAGGATATTTATTTCTCCGAATGGTTCTCCAAAGGGGGGTTGGCGCGCGCGCCCGTATCGATTCCCCCTCGCCTTGCGCGCTCCGTCTCACTCTTGCGCCCACCCCTTTTTATGTGTGTGCACTCGCTCTCACCCTCTCAGCCCACCCAATCTCTCACTCTTTCACTCTCTCGCTCCATACTTAGATCCACAAACTAATAACTTAACATTAATGCATAGTACAGTCCCAGCCATAATCCAGGTTTCTGGGCTGTTACATAATGCAGGCGAACGCTGCCTCCACCGCCGGGCATAGAAAATGATTATTTTATAGATTCCACGGACCGAAAAGAGGAGAGGAGCGGAGAGGAAAATATTCCGAGCCAGGGAATCCCCTCACTGCTGCCAACCGTCCGTTCCGCGAACTGTCCACATCCAATTCTCTACGTGCATTTGATTTAATTGGATAACCCAAGCAAAATTGCCCGACGAAACATCCGAACATTTCCCGCGAAACAAGTTTGCAGAATTCGAATAACTGTCAATTGCATTAGTTCAATTGCCAATAGATGGTGTTCCACATTCGTTTCGTGACTCACCAAAAGTTTACGGAAACAACCCACCTGCGACTAACGTTTGCCATCGTCAGGATTCAATTAAATGTACATTAAGCTCTTTCCTGCAAGAGTTTCATTTTCCAAAGAAGGATTAATTATGAAAAAAGTTTCTTTATTTATTCTGATCCGAACTCACCATATTGAATCAACATATAGTTTCAATCCTCAAAATTATCAGTTATTCGATTTCATTATTATTTTAATTATCCTTAGATGGCGTTTCGTTTTTGACGTTTGATTAAGATGCAAATAAATATACATTAGTTTAATTTCAATTTGTATTTCGAAATTTGAAATCAATTAAAAAAAACTTCTTCCATCTTCACTCGTAAGATTTGTTCTAATAATTAGGTTAAGTTGCTTTTCAATGGTCCCAAAATTGCATCCTATTAACTGTCATCGTTGTTTTTTTTTTATTTCCGTCATAAATCAATAGATAGCACCATTACATATTAATACCAATTTCGTATTAATAACATAAACATTTCGTTAATTAGAGAATTTAATTAATCAAAATTAGATAAAAATAATAAAATTAAAAAAAAGCTGTATTATGAAGAGTTAAAAGACGATTTTCTCTTCATGGAGTAGTAGCGTTTTTTTTTTATTGATGTCAAGATTAATGACTGAAATAACTGTTAGCCAAGCTGATTAATGTGCATAGATGTCGCCTCGCTTCGATCCGATCGCGGATGGCCGTTTTATATCGGTCCACCGCCACCATTCGATCACTTTGCTATGCAAATCGTGCCATGTTTTACATTTTAAAGAGCAAACGCGAAATGTACTCGCTAATACACTGTAATCAACTCGATACACATTTTAATTTAATGCCACCGAATTAGTGCCACCAATGGAAATTCCTGATTGGTTAATGATTATCATTCGCTTCGACGAACTCAACCTTCTTCTACTTCTTCATTCCACCAAATTATTATTCATGATTTAACGCAACGATCTTAATATATTAACTATTAAATAACACGATTTTAAACGATGTATTTTCATAATTTCAATTTGAAATTGAGAATTTCAATTATATTGACAGCCTTCAATTAGTAATTAAGTGTATTAAATAATAGATGGCGTTTCGTATCATCAATTTACTCAATAACTATATAAGATACAATTAAGAATGAGCAACCAAATTAAAGCTGAACGTTTGGGCTTTCCAATGTGTGGTCTGTCATATTTGTAACTATTGCCGATTATCTGTAATTTAAAGTCAAATTTGAAAAAACTTGAAAAATCGAGTGTCTGCAAAAATCATCAATTTTCTCA
>NW_017096160.1:0-1538 GCF_001412225.1 Nicrophorus vespilloides | reverse complement strand
GTTCAAAGTTGAAGAAATGAAAAATTAACGCTCGAAAAAGCAGTGTTTTCACATTTCATTGATTTTCTCGAAAACTATAATAGATAGAATGAATCCAAAATATGCTTATGAAAGCTGAATGTTTGGGGAATCTAGCAAGTATCGACATATTACTGTGGTTTTATCCTTATGGCTGTAATTCGCGTTCAAATTTGAAAAAACGAAAAAATAAGCAGTGTTTTCACATTTCATTGATTTTGCCGAAAACAGTAATAGATAAAATGAATCCAAAAAATGCTTATGAAAGCTGAATGTTTGGGGAATGTAGCATGTATTCATATATTACTGTAGTTTTATCCATTTGGCTATAATGCGCGTTCAAAGTTGAAGAAATGAAAAATTAATTCACGAAAAAGCAGTGTTTTCACATTACATTGATTTTCTCGAAAACTATAATAGATAGAATGAATCCAAAATATGCTTATCAAAGCTGAATGTTTGGGGAATCTAGCAAGTATTGATATATTACTGTGGTTTTAGCCTTATGGCTGTAATTCGCGTTCAAAGTTGAAGAAATGAAAAATTAATTCATGAAAAAGCAGTGTTTTCACATTTCATTGATTTTGTCGAAAACTATAATAGATAGAATGAATCCAAATTATGCTTATGAAAGCTGAAAGTTTGGGGAATGTATCAAGTATTCATATATTACTGTAGTTTTATCCATTTGGCTATAATTCGCGTTCAAAGTTGAAGAATTGAAAAATTAACGCTCGAAAAAGCAGTGTTTTCACATTTCATTGATTTTCTCGAAAACTATAATAGATAGAATAAATCCAAAAGATGCCTATGAAACCTAAATGTTTGGGGAATGTATCATGTATTCATATATTACTGTGGTTTTATCCTTATGGCTGTAATTTCTCAGCTGCAATTCTAGTTTTATAAAAAAAATATATGAAAATTGAACGCTCTAAAAAGCAATCTATAATAGTTACAATGGATACAAAAGATATATATGAAAGTAGGAAATTTAGGGAATTAAAGTTACACAAACATTACTAGTGGGTACAAGTTGATAGAACTGGATTTGTTTGTCGCAGGTGGATTTGCTCGGAAATTAATCGAAACTATTTTCGAATGAAGAATAGTAGAGGGAGGGATGGCTCCGATTCGAGCGTTTAAAATTCAGAGAGCATCTGCGTTTTCTCCTACTTCTTCTTCTTGTTCTTCTCCATCTTCGACGGGCTGGAATGAAGCCGACGGCGAAGTTTATTAATATGTAACGAGATGGCCCCTTCCACCCCCCAAAAACCCGACAAAAAAAAAACAAGATATAAAACGACACGATATTTATTTTGGAGATTTCAGGGACGCGGCTGTGGCAAAAGTTTTCGCTCCGCCAGAGTTTTTGATTATGTAAAAATCTCGATGCGAATTTAACGGGCTAAAATATATGTTATGTTTCACACACACACGCACACTTATTTATACATGTATTTACGTGAATGTGTGTGAATTTTTACGGCAGCGACGCGGGGGTGCAGGTGATTTTAATG
>NW_017096159.1:1869-2244 GCF_001412225.1 Nicrophorus vespilloides | reverse complement strand
ATTCCCAAAGTGGTTTATATTGACCCCCAGGGGTCTATGATAACTTGCAAGGGGTCTACGTCAGCGAAAAAAAAATAATTGGGGGTCCTTGAAATGAAAATGGGGTCCACGATAGTGGATCTCAACATACACTGATAGTACCTATTTACTTACATTATACTATCTTATAATATAAAGACATATACATTATTTATAAAAGTACCTATAAGGTACAACAAATATTATATATATTTATAAAATTGTGTAAGTTGTAAAATGTGGGCATTCGCTTTGTGGTCGCAATACATTTTGAACTTATAAAAACCTTGTAAAAATCTTATAAAATTGACGCCAAATGTTGATAATTTAAATTATTAAAGCATCAGGTTCATCCTT
>NW_017096159.1:0-1856 GCF_001412225.1 Nicrophorus vespilloides | reverse complement strand
TTTTACTTTAAGTTTTTAACACTAAACTTCACTACAGTTAGAAATTTACAAAAAAATCAATATCAGGTAAGTAAGGGGTGTACCCAAAACCGAAAAACATGGCAAGGGGTCTACGACATAAACAAGTTTGGGACTCTCTGATGTAAATTATCGCGGCGGTGAATTGCGGCCAATTAAATTTCACAACCCTTTCAAACCGTGCAAAGATTCGGAACTCGTTTTGGTTTTCCTCGTTTATCATGGATATTACTTTCGTCAATTTCCAGATTGATGGAAATAATCATTTTTTTTCGATAACGATTTTAATCAAATGATCTAGATATAATTAGGTGTCGTGTCCAATGGATGGATTTTTGGACACTACGGGATATCATCTTCTGTTGTCCGCCGTGGATGTCTCTAATTTTGTTAATACACTAAATTAACAATAATAATTGTAATAATAACGGTTGGATACAACATAGGCTAAAAGGCATTTAGCGATTGTTTAGTTCCGCAAGTTGGTGATGGTTTACAAAACTTTTCATAGTTTTTTATTGTTCAAGGAAAGACGTGAGAGAGTCGCACACTCGATTCACATTTGCTTTTCCCCCTCTCTTATATGGCAACAGCCATTATTCCAGTTAGTGTGTTGCATTTATTTGAATTATTATAGATGGAATTATTTTTGTTTACTCGAGTTCGTTCATCGTCTGTTTTTTATGCGCCTGGTAAGCATCATCGCTCAATGGCGCCTAGGAGCTGCGATACAGAGGACTGATCTGGTATCGCCAAGAATATGACGTCCAGTCACTAGCGGTGTAAGTATACAGATGTTAAAATAAAATGAATATTGAGATTTTATCAAGAAATCAGGATGATAGAAAATATTTTGAAAATTAGAACTCTAAAAAAAATCTACAAAAATAAAAATATAAGAATACCTTCAACTTAAATGCAAATAAATTAATTAACTATTTACAACCACACTCAACTGCTGCTTGATGAAACGATTTCTTAATGCAGAAAGTAACATAAAAGCGAGAGAAGAATTTGGCATGCACATGATATGATAATAAATTATTACCTGAATTAATACTACCTGGATTATTTTGTACTATTTGCATTATATCATGTTGTATTCGTACACTCATATCAAATATATCACTTTAAAGTGACCGACTGGTTCAATCAAAACTCGGGATATGACTTTGATCCTTTAAATTGCGTTTCTCTCATTCTTTATGTATATACAAATATCCCGGTAACATATTTTGGGATGGTTCATTGATCAAGTTGACAATAACAGAAAATAAAACGATACAGCAGAAAAGAGAAAAGTGATAAAACTGAATAGTACTAAAACAAAATATCGAAAAACTCGAAGCTCGAAGCTGTACGATACTAGTATGAATATATATAATAGTTATTTATAATAAATCATTACTATTAAAATTAAGTTTTTTGTCTTTCTTTACTCCACATAAATAAATGAAAAAAATAATTATAAATACATAGTTTTTTTTCTCTATTAATAATAACAATTATAATAATAATGGTTATTGTCAAGGACGTGACAATTATGAATTATTGAATGAATTTATTAGAGCAAATATTTTTACACATCCATTCTATTTGCTACAGCTAAAATAAAGCGGATTAAATACTATACCAAAAAAAAAAAACAAAATCCACGAAAAGACTATTTATATTTATTAAACTCTAGGCTTTATTTAGAATAACTTCCTTTATTTTAAATGTAAGCCGAAATGTAGACACTTTTTTCTGTGTGTTTTTTTAACCGAAGATTACCACGCTCCTCAGTATAATGTTTTGTGCCGTAAATTATGCTCGTTACAATTCTACGAAAGAATGAC
>NW_017096158.1:17141-37142 GCF_001412225.1 Nicrophorus vespilloides | reverse complement strand
CACCTGCTTTTAATTACACCTGCGTATAAACACCTGCATTGAACACCTGCGTTCTATTGAACATCTGCATGAACACCTGCGTTCTTATTGAACATCTGCATGAACACCTGCGTTCTATTGAACATTGCGTAACACCTGCGTTCTTTGAACATGATGAACACCTGCGTTCTATTGAACCTGCATGAACACCTGCATTGATATTGAACATCTGCATGAACACCTGCGTTCTTATTGAACATCTGCATGAACACCTGCGTTCTTATTGAACATCTGCATGAACACCTGCGTTCTTATTGAACATCTGCATGAACACCTGCGTTCTTATTGGACATCTTTCATGCAGATGTTCAATAAGAACGCAGGTGTTCATGCAGGTGTTCACGCATCATAAATATTAATAAAGCGATAGATCTATACATTTTGTATTTAGTATAATTATAATAAACGTTTAAAGTGATAAAAGAACTTACACTTGATATTTCTATAATTTTAGGTAGAACATGAAACCATAATTGTATCGAATACTATATTTTTTGGTCCAAAAAACGTACCTTTTAACATAGAAACATATACTTAAAATATGCATGCGTATTAGGATTTTTCAGATAAAACAAAATTTCTTAAAATGATCTCCAATGTAAATAAAATTGTAAAAGAATACTGTAAAAACCTTTTAATTTGAGGATTTAAGTGAAGTACTTGAATAATTAAAGTACGGAAGTCGGATGATAATACACAAGTTAAAAGTCGTTGTTAATTAAAATGTTCATTTATTTACGTTCAGAAATGATGAATGCACAGCTTTAGTCCAATCCATTTCAATTCATTAAAGGCCATTAATACATTTAAAAATAACGAGTGTAGTAGGTAGGTATTACATTTAGGTCGGCTATCTCGATTGTAAATAAATAGCTGCAGCATCGGATATACCCCGATTTACTACCGGAATTTAAATGCGTATTATAATTACAATTAAAGCGGGGATAATCTTTTAATGCTTCCGGGTATAATTTATAATTGCACCGCATTTCGCTCACGTTCGTCCTGCATTAGTCCGAATTCAGCGCTGAAACGGTATAATATATTGGAGGATTGAAAAATCCCTGCCAAAGTTTTGTCACTTGTCGAATTGCATTCGGGATTAGGTTCTTGATCTCCCGTCCGATTCCTGTCACGTCGTTGTGATTCTAGAAGGCGGTCAACGTTTGCTGAATTGCCAACCGAACTGATTTTTCCCATCCCGAAAAAGAATCAACGGAGATGAGATAGATACGAGACGTGCGTATAATCATTTGCGAATTTAATAGAAAGCCAAGGGGTTTAACTGAAAGGTATAACTTCGGTGTGCAAAGATAGAAGACGTTGAATACATTTCAATACCATACGAAATCCAAACAAAGGATTTGTATAAATCCATAGTATATGGAATAAGTCGTAATTCCATCTCTTTATGTATACGAGAATGAAGTGAAATCAGAATTTTACATAAGGAAGCTCAATACACGATACAAAGCTGATTGAAATGAACACAATGGGCATTTATTATGTAATATATTCAGATTAGATCAGACATGTTTTCTTCTCCTAAAAAAAATAAATTATTATAAGAAACATAACAAATGTGTAGTCTTGCACATATGTGAATATTAAGGAGCATTGAAACATTTTGTGTAACTTGTAAACCTTGTCTTAAAGCTAATAAACACATAAAAAATAAATGAGAGAGGATTAAGGATCATCCACATTCATCTAATTATAAAAGTATTTGATTATAATACTGACGAAGCAAAGGATATAAATGATTATTTATGGATTGCTTTCACAAACAATGAAAAAAAAAACTTTTTTTTGATATATTTACAATTAAGACAGATTTATTTGTAATTAAATTAGAATAATAAGAAATACCAAAAATAATATGTAAAAGTTAACTTTTATTCAAAAAGTAATTATTCTGTTTATGCACAAAATATGTATAAATACATAAACAACAATTATTTTGCGACAAAACATGCGAAACATGTCAACAACAAAAAAATCAAATTATTTGAATATCTTGCGGTCGGTCACGGTTGAATGAATCCTCCAGGATGCTGGACGTTTGCCCATGGATTGAATGGGAGCGTTTTTTCCCTTTCTCTCCAATAATGGCATACGCGAGTTTTCCACTTGAAAAGTTCGATCGCTTTCGGCATGGTGTTTAACGTGTAGGGCCCTTTACTGTCACCTACACTGTGCCATCTGTCCGCATCCGGTACGAAACAACCGTTTCAAAACCCTTTGATGCTTAATTAATAAAGTTAAAGCACATGTACATAGTTATATACACATATATATATATGTATATATGTATTTATATACAAGATAAGATCACAAACATTTAACGTTGATCACAATTGTATTACATAGTGGCAAGGCAAGATTAAATCTCATATTATGCATACATCCATCTTAATTGAAACAAGCTAAGGATTGTTCAACCTCAGAAGAAGATGAACTAAGAAGACGTCGCACGGAAATGTGTTACTTAAAATACCAAGAAAAATTAAAGAATCTCCCTTTTTTTTCTTGTCAAAATTGGATATTTGTGATCTAGATTATTATTTATTATTTTTTAAATTATCATTTGATTTATCATCACTTACTCTTTCTATTATTCTAACTGATTTACAATAAGAGTGATCTAAATTAATGAGATTGTTATCAACAGCTCAATCACTGTCAACAGTTCTTATTTCCTCAGACTCAACTTCATATGGTTTACAATAGGATTGATCCAAATTATGAAAATTATCACCAATAATGCTGTTACTATTATCAACAATATCAATTTGATCGACCTCTACTACTTCCCAAATATTTTCCGTCAACATCGGAAACTCGTACGAATAAAAGCAAGGTTTTCTTAAGTAAATTTCAGGGAAATGAAGATTATCTATATTTTTCAATGAGTCATTCATCGTAGCAATTTTCCATTGTTCGGACAATGGAGAATTGAGCGCAGGAAATGTTCTCATTGGAATACCATCGCCACCGTTAGTATCACATCCTTGGACGCAACAATAAAAACCATCTTAATATACAACGTACATTAATTTAATTGTACTTAGACACACGTGTATATAAAGAATAATTGTGGAAGTGTTACTTACTTACTTGCGTTTTTGTGTTTACTTGTGTTCTCCACAATGGCGAAATAGAAATGGATTAAATAAGACAAAATATTTGAAAGTTTTATTATCGCAAAGTAAACATTTGAAACCATTACGATGGTTCCAATTGATTCCCAATTCAACCAATTTCGGATGAAAAATATTCTTCTCTCCGCCCCTACTACCATCTCATACCAACTGATTCCACCCCTGATTACTACTGAGCGCGTTACTTAACTTGTGTATGTTGGCGTGTGTTGTTGGCTTGTATTACCATTCTAACAAGGTTTCACTATTTGTTTGTATCATAATACGATAATCCTATAAAGAATTGAAAAAATCAGTATTCGAACAAAAAACAAACAACATTTTGTTCGGTGTTGGTTCCCAAACATAATTTTGTTTATGTGTAAAATGCGTTTTAGTTTTGTAAATATCGCTACTTTCTAAGTAGAATTCGATTTTCCAACAAACTTTTAAAACGAATTTTATTCTACAACCGAGATTTCACTGTATTATTATTATGATAAGTCATAGAAAAAATAAGAAAAAGAAATATAATATAGTTCTTGAAAATTTGTAGTAAATTCAACTGTAGTTGATATTTTTCGTTTTTTTAATCTTCTGAGTACTGCTGTTGTTACAGTGTAGAAGCATGTAGTAAATTGCAGCCAGTACAAATTCACGTAATGAAGTTACATTTCATTTAAAGAAAGATAAATTCTGTTAATGCTTTCAATAAATTTCTACTGAATGTCGAAGTATATCTCAATGACTATTAAACTAAATGGACATCAGAATCTTCTCAGATAAAAATAACTTTGATGTAAAGCTCTAATACTTATGTATTCTCTCATATAGTATATAAAATAAATAATCTGTGTGGAACCGACGTTCACTAATACTTCATAAAATATTCAATAGGATTTCCTTATGTTCCGAACTTTAATATATTCTCTGCAGATTTTATCTATTATGTATAAGATACATGACGCAAATCACATTAGATTATTTAGTATTATGTAATAAAGAAATTAAACTAAAAAATATAACTTTACCAAATTTTTTTCCATTATTCTTTACAAATTTTCATTGCAATAAAAAGTTATCGACAAAAGTATTTTTGCAAATTTAGAATATTAAAAAAACATATATATATTGTAAAACAATGAAATTCATTAAATTATCAGGATTATATAAATAAATCATTCGTATAATATTGATTTATAATAATTTAAATGTATTTTAAACTATTTCAAAGTTGATTATCTAAAATTGTTTTATTTATTGTATAAATAAAAGATAAATTGAAAGCATATTACAAACAAAAAAAATGGAAATTAAACATTTCTCTGATAATTAATTTACGCGCAATATCAAAAACAATTTTCAACCATTCTCATGTAAATTGTATAAATCAATAATGCCTTGATGAGTTTCCCATTTTCATATTAATAATATTATAATTGGAGGCATGGAAGCACCAAATTCGATATGTAACAATAAAAAAAAGAATTAGATTGTTAATTTAAATTGATTATATCATGAACTAAACATTAATTGCATATAAACTAATTTACAATTCGATGAAGATAAATTATTTGTTTATTTTTATTATCCGATATTTATATTTACGTATTCCAGCACGGTTTGTATCATTATTCATCTTCATATAAACTACAGGATTCGCGCTGTGCATCAAACGGCGTACAAAAAAAAACACGAGAAAGCTTTCAGGGATTACGCGGAGAATCTAATCATAATTTATAAATATTCTTTTGCCGATACGAAGTTCATAAAGTACACAAAGAAGGAAACGCAAAAAGTTGGAGAGTATAAATAAAGCGCGTTTTCATCTGGATGAGAAATAAACGTCAGTGTTTGTGTCAGAAATTCCGCAACATTCTACAATGCGAAGGTTGTCGTTCTTTATGACTGACATCACGCTGGAATCCATCGGGATTAATCAGAACTTTCAGCTGTCGCAGCGAAACTTCTCTGAATGAGCGAACAATGTTTTACTAATATACAAAAAAAAACATATGTATTGCACAAACTCGTTGCAAGAAAATCACTGATGGCATATCGACAGTTGTTTCCTGTTTTTAATGGACTGCAACTGAAAATAATCAAATCTATGTGCGGTCTGTATTTATAGTTTTATATAAATTGTTTTATATAAATTTATTTCAATAATGCATGGATTTACATCAATTCCAATAAATCCTTTTATACTATTACGAACTAACTGCTAACTTATTTTAATCCTATATTTCTAGAATAATTTAGAATGTATGGAAATTAAAAATATTCTTAACTGTACCTTTTGCTTTTGCTTAACATCAAAAATTAATGCAATACTTAATTGTGAAAAAGTATACTTTAATGAAACCGTGCAATTAAATTATCGTGTTATTCGAGACTCCTTATAAAAATCCAATGTATAGACCATATTTTTGTTTAATCACTTGCGAAGAAATATAAATGCTATTAAGTTTTCTTTAATGTCAATAGATAATTCAAATATTTTTTTTATTTAATTAAGAAAAGTAACATCATTGGAACAAAATGCACTAAATAATTAGAAAAGTTAAAGAAATTTTATTATTAATATAAGTTTAGTGCAAAGAAAATATACATTTTATTGAAGAAATATTTTAATGTCAATAAAAATATCAGAAGATTTAAAATTTTACAATATTCTGATACCAGAAAGCTCACAGTTTTGTTTAAAGTCAATAAAAAGAAACATATAAAAATAGTCATGAAATTGTATAATATCAAATTTGACTTATATATTTCAACAAGAAATATCTACGAAATTAAAATACAAACAGTTTGATTAAAAGTACATGGTTGTTTGTTTTTTATGAGAAAAGTTACTGTTTTTGTTATATTGATGATTGAGTTAATTATATTTTGTCTGTAAACTATACACATTAGAGAAATGCTTTCAAAAATATGTAAAACTGTTAACCTATCATATACACCTGTAAGAAATGTTATAAACCTGAAGTTAACGAAGGGTTAATTTCAACAAAAAAAATAGTCTTCAATATATAAGGATAATATGCCACTAATTTTCATCATATTTTAAATTCGATTGTAAATTACATAAATTTAAAAAAATTCCAAAAAGCTGAATAGAAATTTAAACTTGTAAACTCGTAATTTAGCTTTAATTAAGATTGAATTGAATCTTTTTTTTTTTGCAGATATATTTTATACACAGAATGCTTTTGTGTAATGATTAATGTTGTTCACAATTAATTGAAGTGTATTGAATACAATTTGGTGCTTAAATAGATATGACTGAGTATATCTTGAAATCCGAGGAATAGTCGATGATCCGAATGCGTGAAATTTCATCAATCCCGCGATGAATTCACTCAATGAACGTTTCGCAAATTTCGGCTGCGGGGAAATGCATTGTACGTAATCCAGTAAAGCATATGATTGGATGATATACCCTTGTGTTCAATAAAATCGACAATTAAACCAATTTTGGTTTGAAATTGCCCAACCGAAAACAAAATGTATACATTTTTCAACAGAACGCAAATATTTTGACGCGCCCCGCTTCGTCGGGGAAAACACGTCAACTCGGAATGCCTAAACACGCGCAAGTAATTGTAATTAATATCCCAATAAATGGAATTTAATTAGAAGCGTGATTAATTATAAATTAAACTGCGGCCGATGATAAAATCTTGGAATTTGCATTAATTAACGTTTCCGAATAACAAAACAGTTACGCAATTATTATAGTATATGCATTGACGAAACGGCTAATGTTAATTACTGTTAATAATGGTTAGTAAATAGTTGCGGTGATTGATTTATGGTAACATCAACGAGATGAGGGAAAGGAAAAACATACGCGTCTGGAAAATAAAATGAGGTCGTACGTTTCGTATCATTGACAGACACGTGCGCAATTTTCCCATTTCTTTTTCCAGGATGAGGATGTGATTATGCGTGATTTGAATTTGATGGGATTCGGTGAATTGGATTCGTTGGCAAGAACCATCGGTTTGTGGTCCTTAAATTAGCTAACTAACCTGTAAGTGATGAAGGCAAAAACTAATCCGACAAGGGAAACGCTGCTGCCAAGGACGATAAGCAGTGACAAAATGCTTTCTTCGCTGAGGGCTGGCTCTAAAGAGGATCTGCTGAGATTGGGAAAGCCGTGAAGGCGGGCCGTGTACAGCGTCTCCATACTTCTCTTCCTCTCGCTCTCTCTTCCTTTTACGATCCTTTCGACAAAAATACCTGAAACAGAAGCAGAAGAAATCAAGGATGATGCATGTGTGTTTATGTAAGGTTTCGCTAATGCACGGCGTTCCAGGATTACGGTTGCATCCTGCCAACCGACCATATACGCGCATTCAATATTTATAAACCTCACATATTAAAATAACTTCACCCTTTCCGGGCTTGATTTACGGCTTAACTTAATTATTTCATATCCGAATCTCGCCTACCATCAAAATTCTCATAAATTATGTAAGCTTACGCATTATACGGCCATTCTTTTAATCAATATTACTGTTGTTTGCATTTTCTGATTAGATTAGTTATCACATGAAACTGATATCACGGTATTAATATAACTGTATATTTATTAGTTTCAGGCAAAAAATAATGCATTTTCGTATACAAATTATTTATAAAAAAAAATATGATCATGTTTATTTGAAATCATAACTTAATTTGTTAAAGACGTCATGGAACTATTAATATTTTTTTTCCTTTACTTTTTAGTTATGTCAAGTATAAGATATAAATATCCTTTGATTAAATGACGTTATCAACGTTTTGCAGCTCAATAGCTTTTTGTACTTTCGTCATTCTAGTAAAGTCAATTATGAAAGATATAGTCACAAAATGAAGCTATGTATCATTTTATGACTACTTATGAAAAAATATGCATTACACAAAATTGGATTTAAATTTATTGTTTATTATTCAATTCTAATAGTGAGAGAATATTTGATATTTACTTATATAGGACAAACAGTTGAGAAACTTGCTAGGATGAAAATGGTTCGAAAAAGGAATATTGCAGAAGGAGACGATTCTCCACTAGAAAGTTTGTCACTAAATTTGGAAGGTACGGGTTCTCCAAGACTTGCAAAGTAGTCCTCTTCAACACATATATACGAAAGGCTTATGTCCACAAACAATAAAACTGTTAGACTACGTAAACTATCTATTACAAACCACTGTTACGTAACAGTTTTAATTCAAAATGTATTCAGTTCGAAGTGTTTCAATCTACATTTAATCATAAACTTTAAAAATTTTATTCATGAAAATGTATTATAAAGTACAGAAAAAAAGGTATACATTGACATAAACGAATACAACAAAATTTAAAAAGAAATAAGAAAAGATATTCGATCAATCTTGATTACTACAACACTACACACAGAAAAGAACTTACTAAATAGATCACTCACAAAATTAGGATTATCAAAAGGACTGCGGTTGAGGAGCAGAATTGAGTAAACTTGAAATGTATTAAGATAGAATAATAGATTAAACTTGCTTAAACAAACTTAATATAAAATAAAAAATCGAAAATCGAAAATGGGTCTAGTTCTGAAACTACAATACAGATGACCAAATTGATGTATCGAGGAAACACCATCTATCCCCAAAGCAATGTTTGTCCCGATGTTTCACAAGTCACGCTTCACAAACTGAGGGAGTTGTGGTACAAACTTTCCTGTCATCAAACAATAATAATAATTTACAACAATTTAAAACGATATAGTTGATTCTAATTTCATCAAAAAAGTAAAATTATGACATGGAAATCATTTGCTATTTCTTGAAAGTTAAAACAAAATGTACATAAATAGTTAAATATGTATTTTTCTAATAATTTTTTGAAAAACTATATTGCATTTATGTATACAACAAAATAAGTATACAACTGTTAGTAATAGTTTACAAACAAATTGACTGTTAAGAACATTACACATAATAACAAATTAATTTTATAAAATTCAATTTTTTAAATTGGAAATTTTGGTATACTTTAGATATGTTTAAGATAATTCCGATAGGTAAGGTCATGTTACTAATTATTATACAATAACGTATGTTTAAATGATTATTGTAACTATAATTCGACTAATGGAAATAGTAATGTTATTTGCGGGAAACAAAGCGATAAAGCAGTTGAACGTGGGGCTGTGGTATAAAACGATATTGTAATGATCGAATCTGTACGAAATCGCACCAGTAACTTGTGTAAATTCGATTGGAACTCCGGAACGGAGCCAATGCCGTTTTATTTTTATACGCCACGATACACCCTTGAACCTTCTAGATTAATTGATTATTCCCGAATGGCGTGTCAGTTCCTTCATACATCGCCCTCCGCATATATGCGAGTTGTTGTTTTTTTCTTCTTCCATATATATTTTTGTTTTCTTTCCCTCCGTTCTGTCGCTTTGTTGCATAACAAACCGACCTCTGCTATTATGATCATTATGCGCATGTAATCTAATCCGCAAGGGCGGAGACCTTGCAGCAAATCGGACTGTAATATTGGATATCAAACGGACAAGGTCATCATAGCATATAGCATGCTAGAGGGAATAAAGTTCATTAGCGCTCGTCAAAGATATATCAACTGGATATATGTTTACATGCGGAAAATGCATTTATAAAACTAAACAAAATTACTGTAATTTCGCTGTGAAGAAGCTCTTGCAAAGCAATTAATTAAACTCATCATCACATGAACATAATTAATCTCTCGCGTGCCGTAATATTAATAGAATAGAGGTAACTGAATTTTAATTAATAGAATTACGTTTGTTCGAAATGTGTTCGTTTCGTTGAGAGGCATGCAAATTCACTATTGTTTAATGGTAATACAATGAAATTAGCAATTTTAAATGAAATAATTATTACACAGCGGTAAAGACCACACCTTGATCATAAAAAAAATATTATTCTAAGACTTCTTGAACATCGAGTACATAAATACACGATTCATCTGTATTATTTATCTTTCCCAAGTCAATATGACCTAGACATTTGGATTGGATATTGAAATCATAATATTATATTTGAAGAATTAAAAATTTCATATTACGTTTACATACTTGTACAAATACTTTCCACGTTACTTTTCATGTAGTTTATAGACTGGACTAATGGAATTTCTGTCACTGTAAAAAAACTAATCACTTCTGACTTTAATACTTTACTCTAATTAGTTACAGAAATACTAAAGTGTAAGCAGCAAAATTCTCATAATTCTTACAAATAAATTTTAAAAAAAATTATAGTCAATTTTTAGTGTCTTTAAAAATTACATTGAAATGTATAAAACAAAATTATAACTAATGTCGTAATTAAATATAAACTTATCACTTATCATAATTTAATCAATATATATATATATAAAAAATAATAAATTATGATGTTTTTTGACTATTAAGTAAAGAGAAAAGCAAATAATGAATTGTTTGAAACAAACCTACGTGAAGTTAAAGTAATTTGTTTTCGTTAGTGCAAAGGGAAATTATATTTGCGAGAAGTCTAAATTAAGATTTCGCCTTCAACATTTCCGCCACTCCAACTTATTTAAGCCCTGGGAATAATTCTACAGCTGGAATTCATTAGATCTAATCCGTTTCACTATTAGAACGGTTGACCTTAATAAAAGAAAGCTTTTGGGGCTGAGCTTTGTTTCGGGCTTCGGATTTAATTCACTTCGCAGTGTGCTTTATACCAATTCCACCTTTGCGTGGGTTTTCCGATTTGTGCACTTCTGTTTTTACCGAACACACATAAAGCTCTCTTCTCCTCGTATCCATAAATTTTCAATTAAACTTTACAACATTACGATTTTCCCCCTACTCGCGATTTTCTGATGAATAAATTTAATTACATGGTCTGCTGCTGTTGCTCCTTGATGAGAACGAAAATACTAGATGCAATATACCTGACATCTAACATTGTTCAGGGAAAATTTACAAAGCCCAAGCCCTCCTCGGGCGTTCTCCTTCCCTTTCTTGCACAATTACCCTGATGTATACTTGTTGCATAGCTCGCATTCTTGGAAATCCTGAATGACGTCATTCCTCCTCGTACGAACAATCTTGAACATCCATTTAATATCTTACAGTTTACATTGTAAACATATTATCTTTGTTTACGTCAACAACATATGGTATCAAAAATAACTTTCATACTTAAATATTTGATGCTTTTTTACTTTCAGTGGTCTTTGGTGCTAGCAAAAATTGTTAAAGCTAGGTTAGGTCAGGAAACAGCAAACTTTTTGGAACGAAGAGAGTAACGGAAAGAGCCACAATTGTTCTTCGAATTATTCCAATTTACGAAATATCGCCTTCATATTTTTTCAATTATTAGATTATAGGATTAATAGAAAAAAAAAACTGTTTTCTATTCAATGCTGTAAATTTAATTTCTGTAAATGCAAAGTTTATTGAATTTTAGTTAATTTTTAATAAGTTTTGTAATGTAAACATTAAATATTTAATTAATAACAATAATCATTTATGTACTACTCTAAATCATTAATTAAATTCAAGAAATTGGATCTTGTAACAATTATGTAACTTTGCATGAACTCATTTCATATTTATATGGATATTAATGATTAAGAAATGAATAGATTTTCAATATTCTCATAGAAATATGTAGATGACTTTAGTCGTTATTGAGATGCATTTATTAAGTCATGAATACGCAAATACTAACGCAATAATACGTAAAATTGAACTTATTCAAATGGAAATCTTGTTCATCGTAGCATCATCTCCAAGAACAGCTCAATCTACTAGAAACTTATCTCAAGAAAGGAGTGACTGAAGCAAACAAAATTTGCTCATGTTTCTTTAACCATGAAGTAAGGATCTAACATCCTTCAGTTAAAGTCCTCGATTAGTCCGGTTTCTAACGTGATATTGGGGAAACCGATTGCTCATTTAATTTTATACGGATGTTAATGTTAATGTTATATGGATTTCAACTCATTTTGATATATTACCTTGTAGATAAGATTTAAAGTAGATTAACAAAAAAAATGTCAAACAAAAACCAATTCACTTAATGGAAAAAATAAATATATGAGGTCAAAAACTATATAATATGAACGAAATATTTAAAGTAAAGCAGTACCTCGCATAATGTGTCTTCAATCAGTGCGGATTCACTATATAATACGCTTTTAAAATATCAAAACAAACTGAATTTTAATATAACGAAATAAAAATTACCGTCGTTACTTTCCTTAATTAATTTGGTTTAAAACAGTCCAGAATATTATCAATATTTCAATATTTTCAAACTTGCTATTGGATAATAAATAAATTAAAAGAACAGAAACAATGATTACTATAAAATTTAATATCGATCTGCATGAATACATTGCTTAATTTGAATGTATGTATATTCAAATGAAAATAATGTATACATGTACACTGGATGTTATTGAATTTAAATAGAATCCGGCTGCAGAACCAATAACAAAATCCAATTTGCATTATTTATCAAATTAAGGCCGGACGGTCGTACGTTTCATCCTCGGATAAAGCAAAATCTAATCCTGGATATTTATAATTACACAAATTGAACGGCAGCGCGAAGAAAGAAGATTCGGGATAATTGAATCGGATTTGTCTTGGAGCGAGAGACTGTCTGAAAGAAAAGAGGGAAAATCCAAGACAATCCGGCTGAGAATTACCACCTTTTTTTACTTTGATCTCCATCAGAGGTACAGAATATAAATCTGCTCGGTCTCCTGCTATATAATATATGTATTTTTCATTCTTCTAAAACAAACGTAAATGCCTTGCGCATATTAATAGCTAATGTGTATACATGCAATTTCATTAGTTTTCAGCAATATTTGAGGATATAAACGGAGTCTAAATAGCGAGCTGTTACATTGCGCGCGTCAGGATTATATTAGTTATTATGTGACATCTGGTATTGCGTCACGAAACCGGATCTTCCTTCCACTTTGGAGACACAATTTTATTCCGTCGCGCAAGATATGAGAGACGTTAAGCTTAATATATCATCCGCAAAAAGTTGCTGTTATAAATTGTATTTGTTCTTTGGGAATGTATTATTTGTTCTGGAGAATTCATCCTTCGACGTGAAGATAGAGAATCCGATCTGAAAGGATAGTAATTTGTATGGGAGTGAAACTGCGCTTGGAAATGATAATAATACGTAAAATTTTAGTTTGCGCTTAGGTGGACACGTTCCCTGCAACTACAAAAGTTTAACTTAATTAAACTTTATTCGTTGCTCATAAAGTTATACCCCTATACCAGTCTATTGAATTATATATACGCGCTTGTATTACTAAAATTTGGAAGCTATAGCCCTAACAATTACCATTATTAACTTGAGATCCACGTTTCTAATATATATAAAATTTAATTTAATAAGCCAAAAGACATGATTTTTTTGCTTAAATACTAAATAAATTGTCTATAAACTTTCCAATAGAATCGTAAGACAATCGTAGAATCCGTACTAATTGAGGACTTTAAAACCGCACAGATAAAATTAGAGTAATTATTGTTACTGGATTGTCCTTATTAACAGTAACTTATTTCGAGGCGATATTTGTGCATTATAATATTTTATAATATATTACATTTTTTAGGGTTGGAAATTCCTAAAATACAGAATTTTTGTGCAGTAATTGTTTAAAATTTAGTTTGTTTTGAAATTATCCAATGTTAAAATCTATTTGTTTTATAAGCATGAAGGTTCTTATATAGTTCTTGGAAGAAATCCAATACTTTTAAAGACGTTTTCGAACGTATTATGTAGATAAAAGCTATCAATTCATCATACATGTGTATTCAATCAATGTCGAATTGACGGAATAAAAATAACAAAACAGGAATGTGTATGTAGTATTATATTATCTTCACTATATAACCTTACCTAATATCTAATATTGAATCGAAATTAGATTCTGATTATAATTACTAAACATCACTAAAATATCCTTAAGGAAGAAAATAATTTTTTTAAAACAAAATATAATAAAGTTTGTTATATCTATTTCTAAGAGGAATAACTTAAATATTATCAAATCTTATACATCAAGTGTTTTCATAAATTTGTACCAGAACGTTTTATTAGTCTGGTTTCAAACAGTCCGCACAATTAGATGAACCGATTATCCGGACTATGCGAGGTTTCGCTGATTTGTAATCGTATATATTTTCATTAGTTTAGAAAAATCTTAGTACTTAAGAGATCAAAGCAGGATTATATTTAAATTTCAAATTACCAACAAACTTTTATTAAGTAATTTAAATTAATTCTTTAAAGTTTCCTTCTACTTATTAGTTTTATAAAGAAACAGATTTTGTAAATTTATTCCAGAACTTATGTAAAATATATTTCAATGCGTCTAAAATTATGTTACACTCTAATACCTATAATTTATTTGACCCTTCCAGCTTCATCCAGTGGCATATGCAAATTCGTATGGAGAATTACCATAGTGCATGAATCATATAACGTGAAAATTAGTGAGTTAATCATGATTTAGTTAAATGCTCGGATTATTTACATTTCGTATTACGCTGTAAACTACAATTGTATTAAGGTTATTGATTCTAAGAGCTTCACTACTCAGGCATTCCGGTCTGTTTGTAGAATCAAAGTGGCCACATCTGACCGTAGCTCTAACTGTTTGTTGCTAATAAAGCATACCAAATTTAGTTTTGAAGCGTACATTTGCTATGTACCAATCCTCATACTAAATTACACAAAGGGCAGTATCATATCAGATCCATACTAGAATCCCTTTGCCGGAAACATACAATGTAACACATTGTCTTTTGGGATATTCCCATATTATACACAAATATTATAACTTCTATATGAAATAAAATTATACAAAAAAAAATATTTATTTTATATTATTACAGAAAATATTAAAAAAATCATATTATATATAATATTAACATTTCTATGCAACGCATATATAATAATCTTATTTATGTAATCTTTTTTATATTACATGTTTATTCGTTTTTATTTTATAGCTGCTGGTAATAAAACAATCTGCAATTACAATTTAATTACTTAAAACTTGAAATGTCGTGCAGAGAAGCAGTTAATTTCAATGAAATTTAGGTCAAGGATTCGATGTTTATAATTAATTATTTGTACCATTTTAATGTCAATATCTGAGTTCCTAATTATAACATTAATTATAAATAATTAAGCAATAAAATAAACAAATAATTGCATATAAATATGCAACTTATTAAAATTATTAGTTAGTGCATCTTCTAGATGGAGAAACTCATCCAAATTATAAACATAGACGTGGTTTGTAAATCTCAATAGTAATGTAGAAAATTTATGAAAATGGTGGGACTTGATGTTAATTTATTGAAGTTAATTGCTTTGAAATAAATCATATGTTGTATTTGTAGTTATGTATATATTCAATTATCAACATAGAAAACTGTTGTAAGTTTTAGTAAACTATGTAAAGTAACTGGCTTTAAAATTACTGTAGTTAATGGGACCGTGCTACTGTGTAAATAGAAACTTGATTAATTATATACGGAGGACAGGGAACAGCATCCAATAAGAGCATGTCGAAGACACCCGATTCGCCGCCCATTTAATGGACAACAAAATCAATTGTCTTATTTAAATACAGGGTGCTCAGTTTAATTACGAAGCTCGGTGTGAAAGCACGTACACTAATTCTAGCTATTGGATTTCTATTAATAGCCGTCGCACTGCCACATCCGAATGCACTGCTTAATAATAATTATGTAAATATTTGCTTGGCTTTGGTTTCGCTGAACGAAAGATGGATATAAAATGCGTTTACATTTCTTTTTCGTTTTGAGGATTTTATTCTTCCTTTCAACTTGCCGCCAACATGTTTCGGGATGAAGCGAGGGAGTCAACGAAAATGGTTTGGAGGGATGAAGCTAAGTATCCCTGTGGGACTATGCACCGAGCTATCTTCAACGACTTTAAATATATGCCATATTTGAATGTGCAAAATACCCAAATATAGATATATATACATAAAAGTGGAATTTGGAATTTCCAAGGTATGAATAGAAAATAGTAAATGTGGATGCGAAAATAAACATTTTAAAGGAGAAACACCCAAATTTCACACGATTATATGGATTAATTTGGTACAATTTTCAACATCAAGATCTTTGAGTGTAAGTTTGAAAAGGTGTAATTCGAACATTTTGAAATACACAAGACGTTAAGGTTAAATTGAAATATATCAAAGTATTATGCGTATTATGGCAGAAAAATACAAAAAATGGAATTTCCAAGCTATAAATAAAGAATTGTAAATATGGAAGCAAAAATAAGCAATTTTTAAGGGTACATCTTGTATCAATGTGTTAATAAGCAAAACCGGACTAATCGAGACATAAAAATAAATGACACAAAGAGAGTCTTGACTGAATAGAGGAAAAGAAAAACGATTATGACTTTGTTTTGAAATTTTCAAATCGTACTGTAGTGAATCCATATTGATCGAATAGAATTTGCTTTTAAAATCTGTTCGGAAAACAAAAAAATTAGAAACTGAAACTTTGATATGTTTATACTTTGTAAAATGATGTTTATTAATACAGTGGAACCTCGTATAGTGAAACATATTCAAAAATACACATAATATGTGTACACAAGTTTTAAAAATGATGTAGAAGGCGAGCAATCCGGGACTTCTCTTGTTATCGTCACTCGTTCTGCGAAACGTCGCTCGTTAAGCGAGTCATTTTTCTTACAATCCATTTTCTTCGTTAAGCGAAATATTCGTTATGCAATTAAGCACGGATCAAATACAATTTTTGTTATGTAACAAATTCGTTAATTATTTTGTTTGTTACTAAGTAGTAAACAGAAAAATGTTTTACTACAATACATTGTAGACTTAATTGCGGCAAGACGCGCCAAGTTTCTCAGTTCCAACACTTTGATGAGTTCTGTTCACTCGTGGATGATATTTCTTGGTGAATGATATTAAACGTCTGTACAATTTCCTAAAACTTTGTCTTTGCATAATAATATCATTAACCGAGAATCGTGAACTTTCTTTTATTT
The DNA here is from genome assembly GCF_001412225.1 of Nicrophorus vespilloides. Classification (NCBI taxonomy): domain Eukaryota; kingdom Metazoa; phylum Arthropoda; class Insecta; order Coleoptera; family Silphidae; genus Nicrophorus; species Nicrophorus vespilloides. The sequence goes on along the minus strand of NW_017096158.1, from coordinate 19,863 downwards.
AATAGAACGAATAGTAGTGGATAGTTTTTAAAGCAAATTGGACAATTAGTAAAAACGAAAATTGGAAAATCAATAATGAAAACTGAAATAAGGGTTATTTTTTTGTAATAAATTTAAAAAATTGATGCTAAACAAAAATCACGTTAAATTTGAATGCCCTAGTCATAACATTAACTTAAACTGAAATATTCACAGTATTTAAGGGTAACTATGTGAACGACCTCTCATTTCTATAGATTATTCCACAACTTGGAAAAAAAAATTGCATAAAATGTTATTTATTTATTATTAGTTTTTTTTATTAGCATAGAAGCGAGTTTCACAATTGTTATAATCATATTTATCGCAACTTAATCTTATTAAAAGAAACTTATAGTTGCACATTTGAAGGACGAGGGATAAAATATGTGTTCATTCTGGAGATGAAATTGAGGTCACATAATATGTTGGAATATAGCCAAGGTTATAAATATTTAGTTTTAACACATAAACAAAAAATTATATAATGATACCATCAATATTACTGTAAGTACGTTACGAGAACTCCATTTTAACATTAAAATTATTTATGGATGAAAATAATTTTGATCCATTTTTTTATTCTTTTCATTAGAAAAAAATATTTTTTTGAATATTAAATTAAAAATTATATAAATTTGTAAGTACAATATTTAAAAAAAATAATACGACAATTACAAGAAACGTGATTGATACATGAGGTGTTTAGTAAATAAATAAAAAAAAATCTAATAATGTTTCGAATAAATTTCAATTGGAGCTAATCCGGGTACGAATGCAATTAATCACGGTGACAATCTCTTTCTGCTGGGATTCGAGTTCGGAAAATATTTAATTTGTCCAGAGTCCAAGTAGTGAGCTGAAAATAATTGGAATCTGCACACTTGCTTTCCGCCTATAAAACCCGATTGATTAGATCCGGCGATTTGCATTTAGCGAAGACTAAAAAAAATAACTTTTATCGATTTATTTAAATATTCTTATATTGTTTCTCAGAGTGCGGATTTGATCAGTACGGATTCACTTTTAGTGCGGCTACAAACAATTACCCGCACTTATTTACATAAATTGTTATAAATTGGAAATGCGGCGTTATTGATCTGTGAAAGATCTTCCTGTACTTTTGAAATTGGAATCCATTAATTCATCAAATTTTAAGGGAAACTAATTGAAAACCATTTATAATATCCTAATTCAAAGGTCAGGACGAGAACAATGGGGGGTAGAGCTATGATCGATGAACACTGTTTTATAGCCGTTAGACCTTGTCTTCCACAGTAAATTGCATTAAGTCAGATATTAATAATATCATAAAATGCAATAACCGGGGAAAAACGGCTATTCGTGCTTTACTAAAAGTCAAAGTAATTAAAATCCTTATTACGTAGATTCCATTCAAAGCACATAACTTTCAATTAACATTATCTGAGGTTATAATATCACTGAGATGAAATGCAAAATCCGAATGATTCATGTACTTTTTTTAGTAATTATTTATATATAATGGTTTAAAATTAGTTTTGTTATGGTCATTTTGGCAACGATACAAATTTTTGGAACCGAATGGATAAAGAAAATTAAGTACAGCAATACCTCGTATAGTGCGGGTAATCGGTTTGAAACCGTACTAATCGAAAAATAATTACAAACAAAAACAAACAGAAAAAAAACTGGAAATTTGTTAGTAGAGTCAAATTAATATAATTACACTTTACTACTTATTTCTAATTATTTATAGGTAAAAGTTACATTTATTTATGAAGCATAATAGAACAAATATATCTATTAGAGCAGTGATCCCAAACCTGTGGATCAAATGGTACCAAGCCGCACAAACCCCCAGATGTTAAATCACTTCACTCCATCCCTCTTCGGGCCGCGGCGGTAAAAGGGAGCACTGTATTAGATTGTATAATATATATAATTCTACAATAGTTTACATAATAAAGTATTATTGTCATATATTTCGTGCACGTCTCATAGACTAGTATAGTGATGGACAAACTACGATCCACAGCCCACATCAGATTTTAAAACAATAGTATAGACATTTTCAATTTAAACATTGAAATCAGTAAATTTTTCCAACAAACATCAATTCACAATTGTTTTGAAAAAATAAAGTAATTTTAGACACACTAAAAGGAAAAAAATAGTTTTTACACCTTAAATAAATAAATTTAATGATTTTTCAAATATGAATACGAATATAAACCAGTTTTCCGTGTAAATTACTATTTGCAATTAATATAATGATGTATTCTTCATATTATTATGAAATATTAAAATATTCACTCGTTTTATTGTATTAAAAATTAATTTATAAATGATTCATAAACTGCCGAGTAATGCTATATTGTTAGGATAGAATTTAAAGCGGAAGGGTTGACATAGCACTGTAACAATATAACAGAATTCGGGTCCTTAAGTGCACGTGTACAATGAATACATGTATTACAGATGTAGGTCGTTGTTCAAATTCTATTGATCGTCTAATTATATATAAGAATTAATAAAGTCATGGAAAATTAAACAAAATTCTCTATTCAGATTTTGAAATTCCCATAAGAATCTATTGTCACAGGTAAATTGGTAATTGTACACGTTGTAATGGTGTTGTTTAAGTTTAATCGTTAATGAGACGACATCTTGGCGCGATTTTCGACCGTAATTTATTAAAACTCACCCCTTGAGACCCATATAT